>NC_061111.1:74888517-74984401 GCF_002878395.1 Capsicum annuum
GTAATAATTAAAAAAATAATTCATTCGAGGTCATTTTAGTAACAAATATAAGTAAAAATTCATAATTTATCAGATCGCCGTAATATAGGGGCGAAAGACTTGTATGATTAACACTTATATCTCATTCTCTTTTGTTCGACAGATATGAACTATATGCATGATTTCTATAAGTGTCAACGTTCATTAGGTTTAAGGTATGTTGAGTTGTCATTATTGCAATATCTTACAAATTATGCCTGAGAATTATTCAAATATATTTTTTAGTTTTATTTAAACATAATACTTAAAAAATAAGAAAGAGGTTATTTTAGTAAATGATTCACAATTTATCAGACCGGCATAACATAGGGACGAAAGACTTGTACCATCAACACTTATGTCTCACTCCCTTTGATTCGACAAATATGAACTATATGCATGATTTTTATAATGTATCGATATTTACCAGTTCTAAAGTGTCATCAGTTGTCGTTATTGAAATATTTCATAAATTACGTTTATAAATTATTCAAATATATAGTTTAATTTTATTTTAACATAATTATTAAAAAATAATTACTTAGAGGCCGTCTTACTAACAAGTAAAAGTAATAATTCATAATTTATCAAATTCGCATAACATAGAAGCGAAATACTTGTACGATCAACACCTATGTATTCCTCTTTTTGGTTCGACACCTATGAACTATATGCATGATTTTAATAATATGTCGATATTTACCAGTTCTAAAGTGTGTTGAGTTGTTGTTATTGAAATATTTCAAAAATTATGTTTAAAAAATATTTAAAATAAAGTTTAATTAATTACAATAAATATTCCTGTGTGGCTTCTCTCTAATACAGGGTAAGAGTAATGTCCTTTTTCAATATGGTTATTAACTTAAAGAATAAATTCTTTTGTCCACAATGACCCAAATTTTATAATAATACCGTCACACTATGAGTTGATCTCTTTATTGACATATATTAATTATTATATTTTTAAGAAAATTAAACTACATAATTTGAAAAATTTTCTAAATGCAATTTGATAATATTTTATAAAAATCAAATTGTTCAGGAGTATCGACTCTAGTTAACAACAACCCAAGTAAGTCACACGTTAGTATTATAGTCTTGCGCTCATATGTTATACTGATTTGGTCACTTGAAAATCATTACTTATTTTTGTTATTATTATGAACTCTAATTAATAATTTTATAAATTATTACGTTTAAATAAATATTTAAACACAATTAAAAAATATTGTAGTAACAATAGTAAAAACTCCAAACACTTTAGACATAGTCGACAGCGACACTTTAAATAATCAAAATAATCATACGATTCATAAGTGTTAATCGTATTTTATAACAACCCAAGGGAGTCACCTATTAATGTTGAAGTTTTACATATTTATTAAACATCATCTTTTAAAAAATAAATTAAATATTTATTATGAACTCTAATTAATATTTTTTGAATTAAAATAGAATTACATTATTGAACGAGGTTATAGACTCATATTTCTTTGTCTTTGGAATTATATTTAATTAAGTGACTTAATTATTTAAATATTTACACACATAATTTTATTATGACAAACATGTCAAGTTATACTTATGCGAGAGTACCCTTTTACGGATAAAGAATAAGATTAGATTCCACTTTCAAGCAGTTAATGATTAATGTGTGTAATTTTTCTATACCACTTTTACTCCTCTTATGTCTTTTTTTTTTTTAAAATTATTATGAAATTGAACCAATATTTTTGATGAGTAATTAATTTTCATTTTTATTTTCATAATTTTTTTAAAAATAATTGCGGTATGAAAAATTGTGGAACTACACTAAGCATGTTGTAAGTGAAAATTAAAAGAATTGAAAAATTGAATAACTGAAATCAAAGATAGGTAAAATTTATTTGCTATTACCTAACATTGATTCTATCACATAAAAAATTAGTTTCAATATTTTTAAAACATAAACGTCATCTAACTTTAAAATATATATATTTATGACATAAAAGTATTCTATCTTTAAAATTTAGTACACAAAAATTATTTTATTTATTTGTTTAAAAGGTGTTTGCACAATTTACTATTCAACTACACATTGGTGTAGAAAATAATCAAATACATTTTCTTCAATATTAATAATATTAAATTAAAATTATTATAAAGAAATGAGTAAATACATAATTACTCCTCTGATGTTGTCCGAGATTTTCTAAAAGACACTTAAACTTTCAATACCACCTATTACCCTACGATTCTTATTTAATCCCTTGTAAATACACAATTTTGACTTAATTTTTGGCTCTGCGTGTAGTCACGCATTCCAGACGCGTGAACCATTAAATGTGATTTAGTTCACCAATTAAAATCCGCCACGTGTCAATTAAATGTCAAAAGAAATTAAATTCCCTTCTTCTTCTTCTTCACTTTAAAACCACAACCTCCTTGCCATTAACATAGCCGTTGGTTATTTTGAAGAAATTTTTTGTCTCTCTTTATTTTCTCAACAAAATCAACCTTAAAAGGTAAGATGTTTCCATTTATGTTGTAATTTCTAAAGAAAATCAGTCCTAAAAGCTTTAATTTCGTCTTAATTTTTTTAATTTTTTGAAATCATGTTAAATTTTGTGACTAGGTGTTTGCCGAAAATAGTTTTACAATGTCAAATGCAACCGTGAATCAAATTTGTAATGACGAGAACGATCCCATATTGTGTGTAAAAATGCGATGCAAACATGGAGACTTACTGTCAATGCAAACATCATGGTCGGAGGGCAACCTAGCTAGAAGATTTTGGTCTTGTCCACGCTATCGTTTATGTCCTATACATATTTTCTTATTTTTCCTCCTGTTTCTGTTCAATTAATTTATTTATGTCCCCTTTTAGGAGAAATCATGCAACTTCTTTAGATGGAGGGACCCGAAAAAAACTGATTTACGATCGAAGACAGTTATTTCGAGATTGGCGAAGAGAATCAAGGAGTTGGAAGAAACATTGGTATTTTATAAAAGTAATGGCAAATGAGTGGTGAAGAAGGAGAAGAAGATCAAATTTTGTAATTAGAAGCTCATCGTCATGATTGTCGTAGAGTTTTTTCTATTTTGGACTAGCATTACCAAGAGAACGGATGATAAATGTAACTGTGTGTAATTAAAATTGTCATAGTCATTCTCTTATTCTACAAAATAGTGTTCGTCTTTTCTCTTGTCGGAATAGTAGTTGCTTAACAAGATGAAATTTTATTTAGTTGTGTAACACTAAGTGTTTGTCTTTTCTCTTGTCGGAATAGCAGTTGCTTAACAAGATGAAATTTTGTTTGGTTGTGTAACACTAAGTGTTTGTCTTTTCTCTTGTCGGAATAGCAGTTGCTTAACAAGATGTAATGTATTTTATATTAATATATTGTGTAGCACCTTTTCAATCTATTTTGTATTAATATATTGTGATATTGACAACATTTGTGAGCATTCTAAACGTAAAGTGTAGTGAATAGACTAACAAGACAACCATAATGAGAGAAAATGAGGACTTCATTTCAACACATTCATTGTTTCAATTTGAACAACAAAGCTTGTTTTGTTTGGTACCTAACAAAACATACCTTAATACCTAAAGGTACATAACAAAACAAACTGCCTAAAACATTGTTTGATTGCTATAAAATAAGATTAAAATGCTATCACCATCAACAAAACATACAAAAACTAATTATTTATGACAATATTAACAATCTCCACCAAAATATACAGATCATATCAGCAAGATGTCCTACTTCCATGGCACATGAGTCTTCCTAGTTGAAATATTTTTGCCTTGAGTTTTTAGCAGCAACTGCAAACCTCGTTTGAATAACCTTTTCAACCCTTATTCTTGTAAGTTTGTTATTGGTAATGGTTGACTTTCCTTTCCATTTGAATCTTTGTCTTGGTGTGTAGCCAATATAACCAGTCACAACATCAGACCTCTTTGTGACCTTTGCACCAGTGCTAATGACTCTTCTACTTGGCATTCCAGGCTGCACAAACAAATTACAGAAATTATAAGGCAATCTTTAGAAATTTCAGGCTGCACAAACAAAAATTCTACAAACTACTTACATTAAGAGTGGTAAATCCATCTTCAACTTGGTATATTCCAATCCCTACCATCCTTGGACTTTTAAAAGGTCTTGTATGTCTTTCACTGTTGTCCTCATGGTCTTGCGTTTAAGGAGGCACACCCCTTCCTATGCCCGCTCCACTGGCAGAACTGGTTTGGCTCTCTTGAGTCATTCCTCTTCTTCGACCACTTGAGATATTTGGAAAACTTGAACCACCTAAAACACTGCCTTTTTCTCTACCTCTTCCTCTAGTAGCATTTACAATATTTGTGGTGGCCTGATTATTGAGATATTAGTACACATACTTTAAAAAAAATTGATAGTAACATATAAATAAATATACCTCTTACTGGTAAGATGTTCCAGCTGAATGACTTGGACCACTGCCCTTTGCTCTCCCTCTCCAGCCTGTGTTTTAAGAAATTAGTCCTTGTACTTAACAGAATGTATATTAGATAATGATTATACAAATACCCGTGCCTGAGAAGATGTTCCAGTAGATTGACTTGTACCAGGTTAATCTCTTGTAGGACATGATCTTTTATTATGTCCCTGAGTACCACATTTGCTACAAGTAATTACAGTATCATATTTGCTAAGTTTTTCAGTTTTTCTACTTTCATCAGCCTCCTTTCTTTTAATTTTATGTGATCTTTCGGGCAACTTCTGATCTTTGGTGGCTTCACAGTAGGATTATTTGATGTTGGCCACATTTTCATGTTATTCATTGGTTGAATAAAATGAGCATATGTGCTGAGGTAGGTATCCTTGTGATAGCAGGTATCCACAAAATTAATGGGTTCATATTCCTTATGGTAAAGGACATCAACAACCAAGGACAAGTGTCTTTGCAGCACCTCACTCTAACTCTAGAAGGCTTATTCACATATTTTTTAATTTAAATCTTTTCTTGAATTGCATATCTGGTTACTGCCAGCCTTAAATCCTTTACATTTGGAAAAACCAACCTTAATTCCCAAATAATTTTTTCATAAGTTTCATAAAAAACAACTCTATTTTTTTATTCTTTCTTATCACAGGTTGTTGCACTACTTCATCACCATCTTTACCATCTCTCCAACCTGCTTCATCATCTAATTCAAAGCTAGGAGCTTCATCACTTGGGTAGTAAGGTTCATCACCTCCTATTTTACCAACTAGGCTATCCCTAGTGTCAATATTTAACTCATCATACCCTATAGCTGGACCTTTTTCACCAACATTAACCTGTTCAGCTGTTATGCCTCTACTTTTTCTTTGTAACCTATTGAAATTTCTTTACTAGCCCTTATATCAATATATTCTTGATGGACATTATTGTCAACATCACTGTCCAGACTAGTATTCCCTTCTGAATCTAAATCATCCTCTAAAGCATCATCACTTAGATCCTCATCTATTGTAGGGTCAAAAGACTTGGAAGGTATATTAGAATGAAGAGGCTCATCAAGAGTGTTAGAAGGGAAATTAGGAGTACAAGGCTAAAAATAAGAGCTAGAAGCATCACCCTCATTAATAAGGTTCAAATATTCCCCACCTACCCCATTGTCACTTGTATTGGGGAAATACTCCAATTGAAGTGGGGCCTGATCAGGTTCAGTCACCCCATGTGAAACATACACCTCAAGTTTATCTCTATTTTTTAACATATTGACAATGTAAAAAATAACCTTATCACACTTAATTTCTACCAAATAACCATTTCATTTAACAAAGAAATCACATTAAGTTGAATATCCTAGATATTTAATGTAGTCTCTTAACTCAAAGTAAGACATCATATCAACATCTTTATCGAAAAACTCAGTCACAGACCCACCAATATATTCAGGTGGGGGACCAAATTTTATTTCACCCTCATGATACCATCTTAAAGTTACAAGCACAAAAGCCATTGAAAGATACCTGAAAAACCTATAATTCAACCACATAAACACATTGAAATCAGTAAACAAAGAAAAAAAACACCCATCCCACCCCACCCCAGCCACCCCCACTTGACACACACCTAAAAAGAATTCTGAGTTGTACATGTTACTACAACACTGTAACAGTAACAACAACATATGCAAAAAATCGACAAACATCCAACAAACACATAAGTCAATATGTTCATATTTGCATCAATTTCAGTAAATTATGTTCCCCCCTAAAAAACACAACTTCGAAGAATCCATCAAATCGACAAAAATTAAAACAAAGACGTTGTACATGCATAAGTGAGTATGTTTATATTTGCATCAATTTCACTAAATTATGATCTAAAAAATATTTCTCCCCCCAAAAAATACAACTTCGAAAAAGCCATGATTAGAGACATTAAAACTACAATTCACAAAATCCTAACCTGTAAAATCCCCTACTCTTAGGTTAATACGTATTTTTCCCCCAAAAAATTTCTCCCAAACATCTTTAATCTCCTTCGAGTGTGAGCTTAGAGTGTAAGTCGCGAAAGAAAAATCAAAGAAGAGAGAGAGAGAAATGGAAAATGAATCGTTTGAAATGATAGGGGATATTTTATTACAATTGGGTCGGGTTATTGGGTTAAACCCAACCTTTTTAACCTTTTAATAATTAAATTATTATTTAAAAAGAAAGTGCAAACCATGCGCCTAAGGGTTGCTGCAGAATATGGTCAAAATGGTGTATTTACAAGGAATTAAATAAGAATCGTGGGGTAATAGGTGGTATTGAAAGTTTAAGTGTCTTTTCAAAAATCTTGGACAATATCAGAGGGGTAATTATGTATTTACCTTAAAGAAATCAAACTTAGGAAAGCAAGTATAATATCGTATACCCCCAACATGTTGTGTTAAGAAGTAAAACATTAAAGATGTTTCTAATATCATCCTGAATCTATAATCTATATCCATAATTTATAATTCATTAAAAGTGTGAAGACCCTTAGAAAAGTGAAGTGGACTTTTTCCCTTCGTTAGAAAGTCTTGTAATAGACAAAAATGTCATTTACTAATTTTTTAAATAAAATTTTTTAATATCTAATTATAATAAATAAAACTTGATAAGATAAAAAAGGAAAAAGAACATATTTTTTGGTTGAAACTTAAAAGTCATTAACCATTGAAATTGGAAAAGGTTTAAAAAAACGGGGAAAAAATGATAAATAGAATTGGCGTAAGTTAAAGCAAGAAGAAAAGTTATTAAGTATAAGAAGGAAGTGATTGGTGCTAAATTCCTAATATTTAGGAATTATCCGTTTAATCCTTATATATCAATTAAAAAATTACTCTATATAAAAATAGAATTTTCTAATTTTTTTAAAAATATATGGTAAGAAAAAAATCCTATTGTATTAGGAACAAATTTTCAATAAATTCTAATAAGGTTAGAAAAATCCTCCAATTATAAAAAATTACTTTATATAAAAATAGAATTTTATAATTTTTAAAAATATATGGTAAGAAAAAAAATCCTATTGTATTAGGAACAAATTTTCAATAAATTTTAATAAGGTTAGAAAAATCCTCCAATTATAAAGATTTGTACCTCATTCGTCTCCAGTACATTGGAGTACTTCTCAATTTGTTTGATCATATAATTACCTATAATAAACTTTATAATCTAAATGCGTAGTTGGCTATATGCATAAGAATTTTTCTATTGAATTTTGTTAAATTATCACCTCCACAAGCATTATTTTGCCAATACTAGATAATCTTTATTTTGTGAGGAATATTGACATGGATTTTATAATGATATGAGTTTATTATTATTTTTTGTAAGAATTATTAGGTTTAATAGTATTGTTCTATTATCTTGATTATCACATTATTTTGTTGCAGTTTTTGTATGTTCAAGTGTATATTATAAATAAATGTTCGATTGAACTTTAAAGAATTTTTTGTGTAAAAATTAAGTTTAATTGTATTATTTTAGTATCTCGATTATTGTAGTTTTAGTTATGTAATTATCTATTATTTTTTCTGCTTAATATAGGTGGTAGATGAGCGTTCGATTGGGCTTTGAGAATTTTTTGTGTAAAAATTAGATTTAATCGTATTATACCAATATCTCCATTATCGCATTATTTCTTTATAGTTTACATATAGATGAATATTCGATCGAACTTTGAGAAATTTCGTGTAAAGATTTGATTTATATTATTTTGATATTATTAATTTATTTGTCGTAAAATATTACTCTGTTAATATTATTCATTATTCACTATGTTACTTCCATTTATTTGATGTTATTTCATCTAATTTCAAGTTGATGTCCATTTACTCAAAAAAATTTGTGAAAATATATATGATGTTATTTGCAAATACTATTTGTATCTTTTTCATAGTCAGTGAGCTATATACATGTTTAGCACATAAAATATTGGATTAAATATATGTTGGACAACAAGCTGATTGACAGTTTGACACGAACCACACGTGAAATGCACGTACACTTGACTAGTATATGAAAAGTGTGAAGTGTCTAACAAATATTTTTTGAATTTTTTGTCCTTTATTAAAAGTCTTTGCTTTCGATAAAATCGTCTTTTCATTATTTTTTTCTAATATTTAAGAGTTAAAAGTTAATTAAATATATTTATGATAAAACATTTCCTTATATGGAAGTCATCAGAATTAATAACAACTAATATTAGTTTAAGAATTCTAAATCAACTATATTTGATTTTTAGAAGATTTGAAAAATCTAGAAATAAATATAAAAGTATCAGAATAAGAAAAATTTAATAAGTACCAAATTTTTAAAAGTTATGTACTCAATAAAAATATAATCAATGATTTTGTAAAAATTTGAATTCAAAAATAAGGAAAAATTTTTAATATAGAAAAGAAAGAAAAATAATCATACCACAAATATGGTTCAAATTGATGTGTCTCTTTTACCCTTTGACAGCAAGGGAAAAGATACTGCATTTAAAATGCAAAAGTGATGATCTATCAATCATTTGAAACTTCTGGTGGTAAAATATGTATGTACCAATACTAAAATATCTGTTTATATTTATATTATTATATTAAAGTATGAAGGATTTTTGAAAAATGATTTGAATTTTTTACACTTTATTAAAATTTTTGCAATAGATAAAACTATTTAATTTTAAATAAACAAATATTATATGTGTAAGACACGTGCGATTACATTAGTGTAATTAATTTATTTTGGACCTCTATTATATTTTTGATATGATTTGGAAAAATTCAGATGAAATTTAATTTTTAATTAACTTTATATCATCCATTTCCTTTCCTTTTATGTCTCAATATTTACTTCTTGTAATTTTATTTAATTGCTTGTATTTTTATTTTTTATTTGCTTATTTGTTTTTTTCATTTAGTAAAACTGATTAACTGCATTGCTATTTTAATTTTTGAATTAAAATAAAATTACATTGTTGAATGAGGTTATAGACTCATATTTTCTTGTATTTTGAATTATATTTAATTAAGTTATGTGAAAATTTATTGAATAATATGTATTAATTATTTTTAAAATTAGTTACAAATATAAGATGATAATCTAATGTTTATTTGTAAACTTGAACAAACAAAATACTCGAGTATAATAATATTGTTTGAAAGGATAATTTTTCAAGGACCATATTTGCATTAGAATAAGGATAAAATCTAAATAATAGCTTAAAAAAGATATTTGAATAAATCGGCCATTTGATTTTTTACTTGGTATACAAAGTTGGAAAAATATCTTGCATTTAGAAAATTTTCAAATGACATATATTATGTCCATGATAATGAATAATAAAAGTACCTTAAATTCATTAATTATTCATGTATTAATCAATTTTAGTTGTTCAATAAGTTTAGGGAATAGAAAAAAATTACTACATTTATTAAGAAAATTTGGAGGGAATTTATTTGAGAAAATATGATAAAATCTAAAACAAGGCTATGAAGGTCTTTTTACAATTGTGGCCAAATTTGGGCTAAAAATTGTGGTCATTTAGCACTTCCCTTTTAATTATGGGAAAACTACATGGAGTAACATACCTAAGACTTAAATTATAAAAAATAGCAACACTTTAATGAAATTACCTTGTGTAGCAAACCTAGCATTATTTTAAGTGTGGTCTCCCACTTTGTGCGTCTCTAAAAAATTACTTTGTTTAACATGCGGATTTCACGCCAATTGCAGACTAATCTTTCTTTTTCCTTTTAATTTTACCTTTTCTCTTTCTCTTTTTTCTTTCAAATCTCTCAAATTTCACTTTCAATTTTTTTCCTCACAATTTTCTCACATTTTTTATAAGGATTGTGAGCCACAAAATCAGATAACTATTAAATTCAGTTATTGCATGTTATCTATTTAACAATTTTTTTCTTATATTTTGTACTGTAAATCATTATCAAGGTCGTTATTGAGGTCGTTTTTATGAGTTGATATAGTTGAAAAAATTAAATTTTGGATGAGAATTGAAACTGAATTTTGTTTTGTTACGATTAATGGAGGATAATCAGAGTTGAATGAATATTGTAGATGATTTTGGGTTGATTTATTATTGATAGTTTTTTTTCAATTGTTTTTCAGTGAAATTTGATTTTTTATGAGTTGATAACTTGATATAGTTGAAAAAATTGATTTTGGATGAGAATTGGAACTGAATTTTATTTTGTTGCAATTAATGAAGGATAAACGGAGTTGAATGAATATTGTAGATGATTTTGGGTTGATTTATTGTTGAAGAAAACATGGAGAAAGAGGTATTTTTTTTGTACATGTATTTTTATTTACTGTTATGTATTTAGGAATTTCAGTAAAGCTGTTATCAATTTTGGGTAATATGCAATTTTTTTTTTGTGAAGCTAATATGTATTTACTAATCAACTGATATGTATTTAGGGATTTCAGTAAAGCTAATTTGTGAAGATGATAGGTTAAACATATATTTTGGGTTAACATGTTTTTATTTGTATTTTTTGTAAAACTGCTATGTTTAGTTGTATTTGTATGTTAAATGAATTTGCTAAGTTGCATGTATGGAATTTATTATACTTGATATGTATTTTTAGTATATTAGAATGTTGAAATATACAAATACATTCGTGGTTATGGACGTATTTATATATGTTGAAATACAAATATATTTTTAAATAATTTTTCAATACAATTTATGTAGCCTTGCCATATATACAAATGACTGACTAAATATACATTTAAGGTATACGTATGTAGTTTGTATGTTTTATAGATATATATGCACTTTCATTTGTATTTTTGTTAGGTTCAACATACATTTTAAGGTATAGAGAAACATTTGTATTTTTATACATACATATCAAATTTCATATGTATTTTGCTTTAGTAATGGTTTTGTGTTTTTATTTTGTTCAATAACATATGCATATTTATATGTATTTTTTGATGTGTTGATTGTGTTGTATTATTTTTCACAGTTTAATAAGGTGTAGTTTTACTTTATATAGGTGCCGCGTGATGAAATATTCATTGTAAGAAAACTTTCAAGTTTGCACCACATATGTGCTGCTACAGTGATAATGATATTGAGGGAAGTTTACAGTTTATATTGATGTGAAATATTGATGTATTATTTGCAGAACACAAAATATATTTTAATTATTATTCAATATTTTTTGTAGGGACTATGGTTTGTATATGGTTACATACGCAGAGTACCTTTCTTATGATCAAGGCGTTCCTTCACTTGAGTTCAATCCCAACGTATTTCGTACAAGATATGCTTCACTAATGTGGAATTACATCATGAGGAAAAAGAAGCAAAAGCTCAAAGTGACAACGAAACGTCATTGAGGCCTGTTAGAAAAAGCAAGATAACTAGTGTCACAGAAGTATTAGAAGTCTGATGGTTGAAGATTTTATTACATTGTGTAACTGACAAAATTTATCTGAATGTTGATATTAATTGTAGAAACTTAGTTTATATTTTGAAGTGAATCAAAGTTACTTATTTTTGAAGTGAATGAAAGTAGTTCACTTTAGTCTTTTATGTTGAATATGTTTTCAATAATTTTGTAGTCTGTTTTTTTTTCACTGTTCAGTTTTATTTATTACAGTGAGATTTAACTTCAAAATACATATGCAATGTTCAGGTTTTGCAATATGTACATATGCAGTATTCATATTAACTTAAAAATACATATGCAGTTAATATCATATGTATTTTAATCTTGGTTCATTTTCTTTCAAATATATATGAAGTGAATCAAAGTTACTAATTTTGAACTGAATGAAAGTAATTCATTTTAGTCTTTCATTTTAGTCTGTGTTTTATTTCAGTGTTCAATTGTATTTGTTACAGTGTGATTTAACTTTAAAATACATATGCAGTGTTCAGATTTTGCAATATATACATATGCAGTATTCAGATTTAACTTAAAAATACATATACAGTTAACATCATATGTATTTTAATCTTTGTTTATTTACTTTCAAAATACACATGAAATGAATCAAACTTACTAAATTTGAAGTGAATGAAAGTAATTCATTTTAGTCATTTATGTTTAATATGTTTTCAATAATTTTGTACTCTGTATTTTATTTCAGTATTTTTTTTTTGTTACAGTGAGATTTAGCTTAAAAATTAAAAATGTTTAGATTTTGCAATATATACATATGCATTATTCAGATTTAACTTTGTTCATTTACTTTCAAATACTTTTAAATACTTTTATGTTTCAAATACATATAAGTGATCATATTTGAAAAATATCTCAGTTATCAAATACATATACCCTAAAATATAGTATTTTTTTAAATAAAAAGCATATGTATCTTTTTTTTATCAAATTTAGTAATACATAACTGTATTATTAATTGTTATTTATAATTCATTGTAGCAAATGATCGATAAAGATCTTTAAACTTACAAATGAGTTCATTATTATGAAAAGTGCAAAAGAAATTATAAAGAAAGAATACAAAAGAACAAATGTATCATTTACGATATTTTTCTACATGAATGCCTATTGTTACGCTTAGACCCACAACCACTGCATGAGTTGATGTTCTTCTTTTCAAACATATCCCTGCTCGATTTTAACACCTTCAGCAGATGTATTTAACACTTGATGCAAATTATTTTGGACGTCACTTATTTCAACAACATATACATTATGTATTTGCCCTACATTACCAGTGATTTGATATTCCACTTGAATACGTCTGCTGCTCAAATCCACATTTATGTGAGATGCCAAAAGATTGTGTAGTTCATTGAATGATGCCGTCGTGCTCAACAATATTGCGTCAGTGACGTACTCTTCATAATTTTTTCATACATCCACCTTCCAGAGTGCTTCACGAGAACTGATATGCTTCCCATTGCTAACTTATTTCACCTAAAATATAAAAATATACATATTTGTAAGTTGTCAATAGTTACAACATACACTTACACAACAAAAACTCAAACAAAATTCTACAGTTATAAACGTAGAATTACGAAATAACTACTCCCGAAAATACAATTACGAAACATACAACTACAAATAAAATACAATTAAATACAATCAAAGCCAACAACTACTCCCAAAAATTCTACAGCCAATAACTACTCCCAAAAATATAATTACGAAACATTTGTTAAACTTAAAATACAAACACAGAAAATTTTTCCAGACAAAATACTATTAAAAATTAGTTGTTCAACATTAAATACAATCAAAGTCACAACCTCCATAATCGAACACAACCAAATTATCTATAAACAAACTTTTCACATATACAGATATACTATAAATTTCGAGAATCAAAACTCCAAAAAAAATGAATGTTGATTAGCTTGAAAAACTGATTTCGATCACTATTTTGTTCTACCGGATCAATTTACTGTAACATTAACTTTTACTCAAAATTTATCTACAAAATATTAAAATATAAATTAACGATGTCATGAAAAATTTGAACGAAGTAGCAGTAATGGATCACTAAAAAAATTTCTAACCAAATAACTGTAATGATGCAAAAATTTTTTTAGAACAAATTCCATTTTTTCAATTTCATAAAACCTTATGAAATTGATATGAGAAAAAATATTATCAATGAATACCTTCAACAACAGTAAAGGATGAATTTACAATCGATGGTTGAATTCAAACAAATTATTTAGAAGAAGGTACAGTTGATCGTTGAATTCGAAGAAACTGATCGTTGAATTTGAAGAAATTGAACAAAAGAAGATACACTTTAGTTTGATTGTTCAATTAGATGAAATTGAACAGAAAAAGATTCAATTGATTTTAATTTTTGTTTTGCCTAAACACGTTTTTTGAAACTAAAAATTGAATTTAATTGTTGTTGCTAACAAATAACAAAAATCTCCTGATTTATTAGGTTTTAATGGGAAAGGAATCTTCATATTTAATTTAAGGTAATTTTACCATATTTACCTCAACTAATTTCAGTTAATTAAGGATAGTAAAACCATTTTTTTTCCTTAGCAACAGTTTGTTAAAATACAAAATACAAGTTGCTACCTTAGGTAATTATGAAAGTGTTGTTATGCATCAAGGTCTTAAGTATGCTATTTGTGAATTTTTTCCTTTAATTATTATACTCTTTAGTTGTATCTTTAATTACTCCGGACGTTTCAAAATAAGTGATACTTTACTTTTTCATTTTGCTTCAGAGTAAGTGATGTTTTACCTAACCACGAAGAATTAATATTCTTCTTGAAAAATTACTCCGGTTTTAATAAAATAGAGTTTTACACCATTAGAGAGCTATTTATTTTTCAAGGTACATTTGATTAATGTGGTAAGATGGTAAAAATGTTTCTTACTTTCCGTTCCAAAATAGTTGACATATTTGCTAAAAGAACTTGTCTCAAAATAGTTGGCATATTTAAAAGATCAAGAGTAATTAATCATTTTTTTCAAACTCTAACCTTAGTAATAATTATTCTAGAATTAAGAGACACGTAAATAGATGAAGATTAAAGAGATAATAAGAATTACATTATTTAGATCACGCTCTTAATTAATTTTTTCCTTAAGTCATGCAAAATCTATACATGTCAACAATTTTGAGATAAAGAAAATATTTTCTTGGAATAAGTAAATTTCTTAAAGGGTGTGTCTAGGGACAAATTAAAATGGAACTGGGTTACCACGCTACCCAAACGCTTCGATAAAATTTCTATATATGTATTGATAAGACTTAAGTCACCGATAGACCCTTAAAGTTGTCTACGAAATTCACTTAGACAACTCAACTAGGACTAGTACCTACTGAACACCTAAATTATTCAAAATGGTACCTATTAAGTATAAAGTGCTAATGTAGCAAGAAAAATGTTCCTCACTTTTATTTGGTGCCTGAATGGATCCAAATGATATTTTATTTTATTTTGTTTGAAAAATTTAAAGAAATAACTTAAAGAATTATTTATTCATTTTTTAAAATAATAATTTCTTAATAAAAAAAAGAAAATCAACCACCCCCCTCTCCGTCATCTTCTTCACCCTCTTTTTTGATTCTCGCTCAAAGCTACCGCAACTTGTTTTAATTGTTTGCTATTTTATTTTAGTTTTGATAAATGAAAAATATTTTTAAATCAATTAATTGAATCTGTAAAAAGAAAAGAAAAAGTTTTCTGACATTTGAGTCTAAATAGTTGGCCAAACTTCAGTTCATCTTTATCACCACTACTAAAAAAAAGAGGAAAACCGACCACAAAATCCGACCACAAGTGGTCAATTTTCCTCAAATCCTGACCACAAAACCGGCCAAAGTGCGTGATCGGTAAAATTGTGGTAACTTTTTAAAAATCGACCACGTGTGGTCATTTTTTTAAAATATATATATTTTTAAAATTTATTATTATTTATTAAAATAGAAAAAAATGAGTTTAAAAATAAAAAAATTTAAAATAAACCGACCATAAGTGGTCGATTTTATTTTAAAATTAATTAATTAATTTTATTAAAACCGACCACTTGTGGTCGGTTTTTTGTAAAATTTTTAGAAAAATTGACCACTTGTAGTCGGTTTTATGCAAAAAATTTAAAAAACAAAAATCAACAAATGAAATACCATACAATACAACAACAACAACAACAAACCAAAGTACAAACTACAACAAAATGTCCAAATCCATACAACAATAATAACAACAAACCAAAGTGTAAAAACTACAACAACACATACAAAAGTATAAAAACTACAACAAAATATCCAAATCCAAAGTACAACTCATACAAAAGTTAAAAAACTAGTACTCATCTTCATCGTCATCATCTTCGTCTTCCGCATCCTCATCTGTGTTGATATCATCCAGTGGGCCTAGACCTTTTGCAGCCCGAACTGCATTACCAGGACATGGAGGAATAATCCCTGCAGTCTGAATAAAAGAGTTGAACTGCTCCTGCAACATCCTGATTTGTGATGTTGTTTCCTCCTCCTTCTTCTGTGCCCTATCTCTCTGTTCAACACGCTCTCTAGTGAGTTTAGAAACCGTATTTTTTAGTGATTCAATGGTTTCTCTATCAACTGAAGAGGTATAGGATGTAGGACCAGACGAAGACCTAAAATTCTTGCCAAAATAATATCAAATTTGATAAAAAGATTCATAAATTCAAAATTTGATTCTTAAATGGGCAGCTTTTGCACGAGGTTTAACCCAGACATCTTCATCAGTCGGGTTCTTTTTTTTTCAGATGCGTCTCCTCGAATAGCTCATCATGTGGTATCTTCATACACTTTTCTTTTTCCTGCATATGAAAAAATTATTAATCTTCAAATAATTAAAAATTTAAATAGAAACAAACAATTAAAACTGTAAAAGTTACATACCATTTTTTCCTCCTCAACAATCATACTTTTGGCACTCACAGTATGTAGGGAGCCACCTTGGATGATGTCCGGGCTTTCTTTCCTTTGTCCCTCAACAATTGGTATTCTTCGCTATTCCAATAGCAATATACTGTTGCTATAAGGATTCACTTATCCAGTTAGGTTGTACTAAGTTGGTTCTGACATAATCTTACAGACCGTTAAATCTGGATCTAGCTCTTCTGTGAAAATTTCTCTTTATAGCACATTCATTCGCATCATCCCACCAATAATATTTCTACAGCAAAAATAAAATTATAATATTTAATTTTTTGTTCTAACAATATGTTAAGTAGTCGATAGGTTAAATCCATACATGAAATTCGTTAAACATTCTTTCTCTGTCCATTTCTGGAACCTTTTGCCAATTGGTCCAGTAGCCGTTGAAGTTTAGACAAATGCATTTCCTCGCAATTGTTCCAACTCCAGCATCCGGCCTAAACCTACAACACAAGATCAAACAGTAATTTCATAAAGCATAATAATATAGCAATGAAAAATGAATAATGTTATTATATTTAGAAATCGTACCCTGTTCCATAGTGAATAAGATAACGCCTCCCATAATTATCTCTGTCTCCAGGTTGCAAAACAAGTGCTGGTGGATGCACTGGCATGGACGGATCTGAAGCACCGGATGGAGTGCCTCCGAGATAAAGATCTGACAACTTAATAGATCCAGCAAAATCACTGTGCAAACTTGGGTGACTACTACAGGAGGGTACTGACGATGGTAGATATCCGGATATGCCAGCGGTCGTCCGATAGTACTGTGATGGCAGTGGCACGATGATAGGAGCAGAATGAGTCGGTGTAGACCCATGAAGTGGCCCCATATGTGTAGGAGCAGGAATTGAGTGCCGAGACGATCTAGAATATGAGGGTCATGCTGGCGCATCAGCAAACCGACCCTCAAATATTTGAATACCTGTCGGTCGTCTATAAGACGGAGGTTGTTTTTTTGTTTTTTTATTTTCGTAGGATCAATTTTTCCCTTACCTTTGTCAACTCTACCTGACATCTAAATTATGTAAAGTTAACAAGTAGTTAGTTTTTACAAAATGAATATATAAGAAAACATTCCAAGTAACTAATTTCAAGTTACTAATTCACATTTCAAACCGTTCCAACAACACGAGATAGACAAAAATATTTTTAAAGTTACTAATTCACATTTCAAGCTACTAATTAACATTTCAACCTACCAAGTCACCAAGAATAACCACATTCGAAACAAAAAATTCACCTTTAAAGTCCCTATCATTTTCAACCTACCAAGTCACCAAGCATAACTACATTCAAAACAAAAAATTCACCTTTAAAGTCCCTACACTTAATCATTTTCAACCTACCAAGTCACCAAGCATAACCACTTTCAAAACAAAAAATCACCTTTAAAGTCCCTACACTTAATCATTTTCAACCTACCAAGTCACCAAGCACAACCACTTTCAAAACAAAAATCACCTTTAAAGTCCCTACACTTAATCATTTTCAACCTACCAAGTTACCAAGCAGAACCACTTTCAAAATAAAAAATCACCTTTTAAGTCTCTACACTTAATCATTTTCAACTAATCAAGTCACCAAGCATAACCACTTTCAAAATAAAAAATCACCTTTAAAGTCCCTACACTTAATCATTTTCAACCTACCAAGTCACCAAGCACAACCACATTCAAAATAAAAAAACACCTTTAAAGTCCCTACACTTAATCATTTTCACCAAGTCACAAAGCATAACCACTTTAAAAAAAAAAATCACCTTTAAAGTCCCTACACTTAATCATTTTCAACCTACCAAGTCACCAAGCATAACCGCTTTCAAAACAAAAAATCACTTTTAAAGTCCCTACACTTAATCATTTTCAACCTACCAAGTCATCAAGCATAACCACTTTCAAAATAAAAAAACACCTTTAAAGTCCCTACACTTAATTATTTTCAACCTACCAAGTCACCAAGCATAACCACTTTCAAAATAAAAAATCACCTTTAAAGTCCCTACACTTAATCATTTTCAACCTATCAAGTCACCAAGCATAACCACTTTCAAAATAAAAAATCACCTTTCAAAGTAACTACACCTAATCAATTTCAACTCACTAAGTCACCAAACTAAACCACATTCAAAATTATTAAGCATACCGAAATTCACAATAAAAAGTTCACATTTCAAGTACCTACGCTTCAACAAAATTAAAAATAAAAGTTCACCTTCAAGCTAAGTTACTACACTTATTCACTTTCAAGCAACATATTCATTTATAGTATAATAAAGTCAAACAATTGAACAAGTGTAACAAAACAAATATAAGTAGAGACATCACATGTCCCTCTCTCACCATATAATCATTACAAAATTTCTATGACTGTCAAAGCCTTCTACAACGAACAATCCCAAACTAAACTACATTTGAAACTTCATTATAAGAAAATAAAGAAAATCAATTTACCTTTGTTTGGCGTAAATTAAAGTGAAAGAGATAAGCGATCAGCGAATCTAGATTCAGATGTGCTGGTAGCGGAAAGATACTAAATTAGGAACATATGAATAATTTTCAATCTGTCATTCAAAACAAAAATATTTAATAAACAGTATCCAAGAAGACTAATAATTTTTGCTAATAACACCTTCAATCCAACTAAACCCATATAAACAACAAGTAAAATCACAAAAAGAAATCAAGAATCTGAAAAAATCACAACTAAAGATTCCAACTTTAATAGATTTCTACCATGAATAACTTCAATCAATATCAAATACAACAAGCTAACCTTAAAAGCAAATCGAATCTCAAACGTTGATAGCTAAAGTTTCCAACTTTGAGAAATTCCAACCAATAATAACTTCAATCCAACCAAAAAAATTATAATCAAGAACCTAAAAAAATCATGATAAAATATTCCAAATTTGAGTGATTTAGCAAAACTCATATAAAAAACAACAAGCTAAAGTGCTAAACGATAAAACCCATATCAAAAGTTACAAGCTAAACCATAAAACTAAATCACGTCACAAATCAACTTTGAGGGATTTAACAAAACCCATATAAAAAATAACAAGCTAAACCATAAAAGGAATTCAAGAATCTTACAAAATCACAATTAAGGATTCCAACTTTTGAATAGTGCCACATAAATTGGGACGGGCTGAGTAATTCTCTAACAATTTTTTTTCACACAAGTGAGCTAAAAATACAAAAATCACATAAACTTTCAATTCTTTTATGTGTATATAATTGCTAAGTGAGCTAAACAAAATTCGAGCTACAAACGAGCTTAAAAAACTAGTTCAAAGTAACCTAATCTTCAGCATTGCAGTACGCTTATAAATCAACCTCAAAAAACACAAATTTTGTAAAATAAAATAAAATTCAAGCTACAAGTGAGCTAACAAAAACTTCAAAAAAACCTCATACCTGAGCAATCAACACCGGAGTAGAGCCGAAGCAGTCGCCAGAGATGAAAAGGATCTGGAAAAGGATTTTGGGTGTGTTTTGGTCGATTTTTGTGTGTGTAGGTTGATTTGTGTGTGTGTGTTTCAATTATGGGTTTTTGTGTGTTTAGGTCAATTTTTATGTGTGTAGGTCGGGTCGGGTCATGTGGGGGTGGGGTCGGGTGTGTATGTGTGTGTAGGAGTTTTCAAAAAAAATTTCAAAAAATCGACCACATGTGGTCGATTTTCAAGAAAATAATAAAAAAATATTTTAATTACTAAAATTAATAAATCAATAAATTAAAATAAATTAATAAATTAAAATTAATTTTTAACAAATTAATTTTTTAATAAATTATATAATATTTATAACAATGACATGAGTAGTATATTTCCTCAATCGTATAATAATATCAATGAATTTTGTAAATTAGGAGAATTTTTTTGTTAATTAGCTTTTAATTACGATATTATATATATATATATTTTGTTAATTAGATTTTAATTACGATATTTTATATAAATATATATATATATATATATATATATATATATATATATATACCTCGTAATATAATATGTTAATCAAATAAATTATTGTTTACTTGTCTTACATTATTACAACTTCATAATATACGCGTATCTACATTGACACTAAATAGTATATCTATTTCCTCAATAGTATGATATCAATGTATTATTCAAAATATTTTGATATATAGATTCAGTTATCCAGCTTTCGATTACTGCATATTTCACTACACGAGATATGCGTATATATACATATATTCAATTGTCTTTCAACTTTCAAATACGTACTATAAACATCACATACACGATTTTACAACCCCATAATAATATACAAAGTAGTTCACATATACTCAGATACAAAATTTTTAAGCGAAAAAACTCAAATGCACCGCCAAAATTTGGCGGTAGTTCAAAATTCAAAATTCAAAATTCAAAGCAAATGGTAAGTATATGCCAGTTTCAGGATTCAATTTTCTGTCTCCCTCCTCTACTTCCTTCCTCTCCCCATTTATACTTCGTAATACTTGTCTTACGTCATTACAAATTCAATAACATACGTGTGTCTATGTTGACACAAAATAGTATATCTATTTTCCCAATAGTATGATATCAACGTATCATTCAAAATATTTAGATATATAGCTTCAGTTATCTAGCTTTTGATTATTGCATATGTCACTACACGAGATATACGTATGTATACATATATTCAATTGTCTATCAGCTTTCAAATACGTACTATAAACATCACATACATGATTTTAATATACTACCCCATAATAATAGACAACGTATTTCACATATACTGATCAGATGAATTATCGGTTAGTTTATCTTATGTCATTAATATACCTTCACTATATAATATGTATATACTACATATATACCCATAAATACACACACATACACATACTATCGACTTTATCAAGTTCTAAATATGTACTTTATATATCACATACGTACTGTCACGCCCCAAAACAATAATGACAAACAAGAACCGCATGTAATTACTCGACAAACATTCTATAACGTACACGAGGTTATGGGATAGTAACGACCAGGATATTCAATAAACGTTGCATATATAGACAAGGAGTTACATTTACAAAACTATACAATACTACACGATGTCCATGAAGCCTCTAGTCAGTTTAACACACTATACTACAAGTGACTAGTTGGCATTAGGCCCTTCATGCCCAACCAAAGACCTATAAATATAATAAAAAATACTAGGCATAGACCGGCTCCAGAGAGAGTTGGAGCTCACCAAAATACCAGCTGAAAACGACAAAAAAGTCTAATGTAGACGTCTGCTATCCTAAGAATCTGAGCCTGCATTAATAAAATATGGTGGGCTCGAGACTTTAGTACATAAAAAATATGTATTGGTATGAAAGCAGTCAGAATAATAGCTAGACAAGTACAGAAGCTCATATGAGTCAAATGGTAAAGTGAGAAACGTATGAGCCAACAAATAACACATATGCGATATGAACTGATAACTTATGCACCAACCTTATTAGCATCATATATAATATTTAGAAAAATGTTCATTATAATATAGGGCCTACACTTTGCCTAAGTAATGCATTTATCTTATAAGTCTTACAAATGATCACAAGATGGCCTTTCGAAGGCGATCTGAGGCAAGTATAAAGCATATGTTGCTCACATACTCATTACTACGATCTCATATGTGTAAATGTTACCGCAGTCTGTAATCAGGTACGCCCCACCCTGGGGCTCACTATGAGGGTCTGCCCACAGGCCATATATGCCATATGGTGGCTCGAGTCAGGGAAAACCAATACAAGACGCTCCAACTGACTTTAAATACAAATGATGCCACAAAGGCGGGTACGCCTAATGGTTGGGCTCGCTATAGTGGTCTGGTCTCGATCCTGTGCACAGAATCACGTCGAATGATATGCGAAGCCAAACCTATGTACCCTCCCGTCGTTAATGTTTATCAATTAATGCCTTGAAGGCCTATGACACATGAGTTACAATAATGATCGTTTACCTACCATACACAAGTGAAACTATCTATTACTATTCACTCCTAAAGTGAAAGGGCTTCAAGTATAGAAACTTATAATAATATGGGAGTATCGTAGAAATTTAACACAAAGAAAAGATAGATACTTATAAGCTTGATGGTAGAACGAGGGAGAAATGAGGAAATATAAAGATTCCACTTTCGTATTTCATGAGAGTTATACTAACATTAATTGGGAAAGACTATGAAATGTAGGGTGGTGCCTTAGTGGCGAGAGAAGGTTTAGCTTTACATACCTTAGCGGTTAACCATCTACGATAGCTTTTCGAGCCTCAAGCAATTTAACCCTTAAAATGGTAGCCCTTATCCTTTCAACCACTAATTCCACGTATCCACTAGCCAATCGATTAAGTACAAGGATAAGATATGTGTCCATCAATGACTCGTATGAGTGTTTAACAATTTATTCCAAAAATCTTCAATTATGGCTGGAACCAATTGAATTCCTTAACAAAAATCCAAAATGAATTCCAACTTTAACAACTTATACAATTCAACGATAAATTCACCCAATTGATAGAAATCCCTAAAAGCTCCTCTTTCACCAAAATTGCTCATTTTCTCTCTTTTTCTTCTGATGAACCCATTTCAAAAACTAGTATAAAAATTCAAATTAGATATCCAAAATACTTGTCTGTAATTAAATTAAAAAAGAAAGGGATAGAGAATTACCTCTAGGAATTCAATTCCAACTTTAGGTTATTAAAGTCACTTCTCCAAGATTATTTTAAAATTATTATAAGAATCCCCTCCTCCCTTCCTCCTCTAATGAATTCTTGGACGCCGATAGAAGAGAACGAAATTGAGTTCAAGTAGTCTAGCTGCCGTCTTTTATTTCCTCTTAAATCATTTGATTTGCTTCGTAGTTGCTGGAAAGAAGGAACAAAGAAAGAATAATAGTAGCAGGTAAGCCACCAGCACTAATAACTTTTCATTTTGTTCCTGCTACCTTTTTTTTGGATAAATATATGTACTGTACGTTAGTTTTCTCCCAAAACCAAATTCTTTTCTTTTTGTTTCCCTTTAAAGTGGCCCCCACTTGGAAGTAGTAATTTAAAGTTTTATAAGACTTTTCCATTTTTTCTTTCTTTCTACTAGTAGCAACCATATAACTTATATATACTACAATTATATACATATGCACACACTATGATTCTTCATAAAAAGCGTACACCTTATATTCACTTAAAATATTAAATTTGAATTCAAAACTTTTTGAGGTGTCACAATCTCCCCCACTTAGGATCATTCGTCCTCGAATGATGCTTATAGCTTATTATCCATTCCACCATGATCCAACACCTTTATTATAACATTTAACCAAGTTCGGTCTTACTTTATCGAATGATAGTAAAAAATTTGACTAAATTTCTAAAAATTTTACCAGAGTTTTCTTTGTAAATAGGACTATCGGGTACCTGTTAGTTAGCCAGAACACATCCAAATACGCTTCACAGAGTGTCACAACACATATAATACTCAACAACTAACACACTAGGCTCCGCTTGGCCTTAAACCCAAAAAATAGTACACGAGGCTTCTCTTGGCCTTACACACAATTAAAAGTCATAACCAATCATGTAACTTACCTTATACTCTGCATGTGCATGCTATTTCCATGTAAATATCTGGATTCATAGGCACAAATCATGTACCTAAACATATCAGGTAAGAATTAGATATCAACATACCAAAATATAGTAGAAACTAATGATCATATAAAGGGACAAGTAGTTCAAGAACCTTCTGATATTTTTTGAAATAAATAAGGGTATTTAGTTTTCATATCCGCTTCGGCTTCCCACGTAGCTTCTTCTACGTTCTGGTTTCTCTACAACACCTTTACTGAAGCAATGTCTCTAAATCTTAACTTCCTGATCTGTCGATCCAATATGGCCACGGGGACTTCCTCGAATGATAAGTCTTCAGTAAGTTCAATACCCTCTATAGGGATAATGCGAGACTACTCTCCTAAGCATTTACATAGCATAGACACATGAAAGACAGGATACACTGCAACTAACTCTAGAGGTAATTCTAGCTCATAAGCTACCTGGCCAATTTTGATAATAACTCTATAGGGCCCAATATAACTGAGGCTCAATTTACCCTTTTTCCCGAATCGCATAATTCCCTTCATCAGCGACACCTTTAAGAATACAAAATCATCAACATGAAACTCTAAATCTTTACGTCGCACATCCGTATATGATTTTTGTCTACTTTGGGTAGTCTTTAACCACTCTCGTATTAGTTTAACCTTTTCGACAGCTTGATGGACTAAATCCGGACCTAATGCCTGTGTCTCGCCTACTTCGAACCAACCAATAGGTGATCTACATCGCTTCCCATAGAGAGATTTGAATGGAGCCATGCCAATGCTGGAGTGATAACTGTTATTATAAGTAAATTCTATTAAAGGCAAATGATCATCCCAATTACCTTTAAAATCGAGAACGCACGATCTCAACATATCTTCGAGTATTTGAATGATGCGCTCAGTTTGGCTGTCTGTCTGCGGATAAAATACAGTGCTAAGGTTTACCTAAGTACCCAAGCTCCTATGAAATGACTTCCAAAATTGAGTTTTAAACGGGGAACGTCTATCTGAAATAATGGACATCGGGGTTACATGTAGGCGGACAATCTCTTTTACATACAACTTGCATAATCTTCAGCCGTGCTGGTAGATTTAACAGGAAGAAAATGGGCTGATTTCGTCAACCGATCAACTATTACCCAAATAGAGTCATGTTTCCAATAAGAAAAAGGTAATCCTACCATGAAGTCTATATTAATAGAATCCCACTTCCATACAGGAATACAAAAAGGTTGAGCTAGGCCACCGGGTCTTTGATGTTTCACTTTCACTTATTGATAATTAGAGCAGTGCGCCACATATTCTGCTATATCTCTCTTCATGTCATTCCACCAGTAGATCTTTTTTAGATACTGATACATTTTTATAGAGACAGGATGAATTGAATAACAAGATCAATATGCCTTAGCAATAATCTATTGTCGCAACCCATCTACATCAGGTATACACAATCTGCCTCGACACCTCAAAGTACCATCGCTTGCTAGCTCAAAATCTGTGACTCGATTTTGTTGAATTCCCTCTCTGTACTGGAACAATAAGGGATCATTATACTGATTCTACTTAACCGATGCCATGAACGATAACTTGGCTGAATTAAGCATAAAAACAACACTATCTTCAGAAGCCACTATGCAAACGCCCAGACTGGCCAATTTGTGAACATCTGTCACTACCTCCAATTGAACAGGTGACAGGTGTGCTATACTACCCATGGATAGTCAACTAAGAGCATCGGTTATAATGTTACCTTTACCGGGATGATAGAGAATATTGACATCATAATCCTTCAGTAACTCTAGCCATCTTTTTTGTCTCAAGTTCAACTCTCTCTGCTTGAATAAATATTGAAAACTTTTATGATATGTAAAAATATCAACATGTACTCCATATAAATAATGCCGCCAAATTTTTAGTGAAAATACCAATGCTGTAAGCTCTAAGTCATGAGTGGGATAATTCTGTTTATGCTTCTTTATTGTCGAGAAGTATACGCTATAACTCTTCCATGCTGCATTAGGACGCAACCCAAACCAACACCAGAAGCATTACAATACACCACATATCCTTCGGTGCCCTCTGGTAAGGCTAATACCAGTGTAGTAGTCAATCTATATTTCAACTCTTGAAAACTTCTTTCACAAGCATCAGACCACCGGTACTTAACTGCTTTCTGCATCAACTTGGTCAGTGGGGCATAAATAGAGGAAAATCTCTCTACAAATATCCTAAACTAACCGGCTAGACCTAAGAAACTACACATCTCTGTAGGAGTGGTTGGTCGAGGTCAATTCTTCACAGCTTCTATCTTTTAAAAATCTACTCTAATGCCTTCTCCAGATACCACATGACCAAGAAAGGCTACCGAGGTCAACCAAAATTCACACTTAGAGAACTTAACATATAACTGGTGCTCTTTCAATGTCTGTAATACTGACCTTAAATGATCTGCATGCTTAACTTCGTTATGTGAATATATCAAAATATCATCTATAAATACAATCACGTACATATCAAGAAAAGGTTTGAAAATTTGTTCATCATGTCCATGAAGGCTTCTGGAGAATTCGTTAGTCCAAGTGACAAGACAAGAAAATCAAAGTGCTCATATCTTATCTGAAAGGCTATTTTGGGAATATATGCTTCACAAATTCTTAACTCGTGATAAATGGATCTCAAATCGATCTTTGAAAAACATCTAGCTCTCTGTAATTGATCAAATAAATCATCTATTTGGGGGATGGGTACTTATTCTTTATTGTTACTTTGTTTAGCTGCCTGTAATCTATACACATTCTCAACGTATTATTTTTCTTGCATACAAAAAACACTGTGGCACCCCAAGGTGATATACTAGGTCGAATGAAACCTTTATCAAGTAAGACTTTGAACTGCTCTTTTAACTCTTTCAATTCGGCAGGGGCCATTCTATAAGGTGGAATTGATATCGGCTGAGTACCGGGATCAACATCAATACCAAAATCGATCTCTCTGGCAGGAGGTAATCCAGGAAGTTCATTAGGAAACACATCTGAGTACTCGTTCACCACAGGTACGGATCCTAAAGTTGGTGCTTGCTTTTCGACCTCAATGTCTTTTAACTGGACTAGGTGATACAAACACCCCTTTGCAATAAGCGTTTGTGCCTTAAGAAAAGAAATAAACCTCCCTCTAGGCATCATAGAATTACCCCTCCACTCTAGGATTGGCTCTCCTGAGAAGTGTAAATGGGCTATCTTGGTTCGACAATCAACTATAGCATAACAAGAGAATAATCAATCCATACTCATAATAACGTCAAAGTTGACCATTTTAAGTTCAATCAGATTAGCCAATGTAGCCCGACCACATATTGTCACAACACAATCATAATAGACCCGTGTAGCTATAATAGAAGCTCCTACTAGAGTTGATACCGTAAATGGTTTGTGTAATAACTCCGGCTCTATTCCAAACTTCTTAGCAATAAATGGAGTAACATATGACAATGTGGATCCTGGGTCTATCAAGGCATATACATAATGTGAAAAGACAGCTAAGGTACCTGTGACCACATCTGGAGATGCCTCTGAATCCTACTGACCAGCTAGTATATATATACGGTTCGGGCCTGTGCTCAAACTAGGCCCTCTGTCCCTACCAGATCCTCTTCCTGCTGATGCCTGAGGACTACGAGAAGAAGAAGGCACTGATGAAGATGAAGCTGATGCAGACCCTGTAGGCTGTGATCGATCACCTCTACCTTTACCTCTGAGATGTGGACAATCACGTACCATATGACCCTATATACCACACTAGTAACACGAATTTGAACCACACTGATACTCTCCTCCATGTGGTCAGCCGCACTGCCTGCAAAAAGGTTGAGGTGGTAACCCTCGACTAGCGCCTCTCTGAGGTCGTAAGTCTAGTGCTCTAGAAGTCTGGCTCTGCTCATACCTATGCCTCAAGAATTGAGTTAGAGCATTAGATGTGGAGCGCACAACTGATTGGGTCTGCCTAGGTGGTCCTCTACTAGTGGTAGCTCAACTACTTCCCTGATACTGGCTAGTCGTCCTAGCTCTCTTACTCTACTCTCTTTCACTATCTATTTCACGATTGTGTTGATCTTCCTCTATCTGCTAAGCACGTTCCATAATCCTTGCTATATTCAAATCTTTGTTCATAGCAGCAATAGAAAGAAGGTCCTTCAAGGGACCCGCAGGGTCATTCACAAAGTGATGAATCCGTTTTGCTTGTGTGCTAACCACCTCTAGAGAATATTTGGAAAACTATGTAAACCGCAAACAATACTCCTTGACACTAAGATTACCCTGCTTTAAATATAAAAATTCATCCACTTTCGCCTCTCGCAGTTCTAATGGCATGAAATGATCCATAAAGGCTTCTAAAAATTCTGCCCAGACCGCTGGAGGAGCTTCCTGACCTCTCGATGCAAACCACGTCTCATACCAATCAAATGCAATATCTTTCAGTCGATGGGCGACTAATTCAACTACTTCTGTATCTGAGACCCGCATCACCTTGCAAAATCTATAAGCCTCATTAATGAATTGTTGAGGATCCTCTACAAGCTTAGAACCTGTGAATTCTGCTGGATTCATATGGAGGGAATCTTTGATCCTAGATTCGGCTATCCCTCCCTGAGTAGCAACAGGTACGTACACACTCTGTCTCTGGGCTTGAGCAGTGACCAATTATGTAAGCAACTGAATTGCTCCCTTAAGATTTGGGTCTGAGGCACTTAGTGGCGAGATAGGAACTACCATTGGCACCACTGGAGGTGCAGAAACCCCTATAAGTCCTTCTGTTTTAGGAGTTTGAGAACCTGGAAGCATAGAACCCAACAAACTTTCTTGAGTCCTATTCAGATCCACCAATACGGGAGATGACCCGGTAGTGGTTGCCTCTTGACTAGCGTTTGTAGCAGCCTGATGGGCTGCTTTATACTTTTCTATAGCAGACATGGTCTATATCATAAATAAGCAGAATAGGACACAGAAGTAACTTTCTATAACTTAGCTCTATTGCACGATCTAGATTATATATGAAGGTCAAATTCTTAAATATGCATGCAGTCCCTTAATTATAAATGTGGTGCACAACACATCGATAAGTAAAGTCCTTCTAGACACGGCCTCATAGACTTCCTAGGACACCTGAACCTAGGCGCTCTGATACCAAGTTTGCCATGCCCCAAAACAATAATGATGGATAAGAACCGCATGTACTTACTCGACAAGCATTCTATGACGTACACAAGGTTATGGGATAATAACGAGTAGGAGATTCAATAAACGTTGCATATATACACAAGGAGTTACATTTACAAAATTATACACTACTATACGGTTTCCATGAAGTCTCTAGTAAGTTTAACACACTATACTACAAGTAACTAGTTGGCATTAGGCCCTTCATGCCCAACCAGAGACCTATACATATAATAAAAAAATACTAGGCATAGACCGGCTCCAGAGAGAGTTGGAGCTCACCAAAATACCAGCTAAAAACGACAAAAGAGTCTAATGTGGACATCTGCTATCATGAGAATTTGAGCCTGCATTAATAAAATATGGTAGGCCCGAGACATCAGTACATAAACAACATGTACTGGTATGAAAGAAGTCAGAATAACAACTGGATAAGTACAAAAGCTTATATGAGTCAAATGGTAAAGTGAGAAACATATGAGCCAACAAATAACACATATGCGATATAAACTGATAACTTACGCACCAACCTTATTAGCATCATATATAATATTTAGAAAAATGTTCATTATAATGTAGGGCCTACACATTGCCTAAGTAATGCATTTATCCTATAATTCTTACAAATGATCACAAGATGGCCTTTCGAAGGCGATCTGAGGAAAGTATAAAGCATATATTGCTCATATACTCATTACTATGATCTCATATATGTATAATTGTAACCACAGTCTGTAAGTAGGTATGCCCTGCCCAGGGGCTCACTATGAGGGTCTGCCCGCAGGCCATATATGCCATATGTTGGCTCGAGTTAGGGGAAACCAATACAAGACGTTCCAATTGACTTTAAATACAAATGATGCCACAAAGAAGGGTACGCTTAATGGTTGGGCTCGCTATAGTGGTCCGGTCTTGATCCTGCGCACAGAATCACGTCGAGCGATATGCCAAGCCAAACCTATGTACCCTTCCGTCGTTATTGTTTATCAATTAATGCCTTGAAGGCCTATGACATGTGAGTTACGATAATGATCATTTACCTACCATACACAAGTGAAACTATGCTATTACTATTCACTCCTAAAGTGAAAGGTCTTCAAGTATAGAAACTTATAATAATATATCTAGAAATTTAACACAAAGGAAAAATAGATACTTATAAGCTTGATAGTAGAATGAGGGAGTGATGCGAAGGCAATATAAAGATTCCACTTTCGTATTTCATGAGAGTTATACTAACATCAATTGGGAAATAGCATGAAATATAGGGTGGTGCCTTAGTGGCGAGGGAAGCTTTAGCTTTACATACCTTAGCACTTAACTATCTATGATAGCTTTTTAAGCCTCAAGCAATTTAACCCGCAAAAAGGTAGCCCTTATCCTTCCAACCACTAATTCCACGTATCCACTAGCCAATCGATTAAGTACAAGGATAAGATATGTGTCCATCAATGACTCGTATGAGTGTTTAATAATTTATTCCAAAAATCTTCAATTATGGCCGGGACCAATTGAATTCCTTAACAAGAATTTGGAATGAATTCCAACTTTAACAACTTATACAATTCAACGGTAAATTCACCCAATTGATAGAAATCCCTAAAAGCTCCTCTTTCACCAAAATTGCTCATTTTCTCCCTTTTTCTTCTCATGAACCCATTTCAAAAACTAGCATAAAAATTCAAATTAGATACCCCAAATACTTATTTGTAATTAAATTAAAAAGAAAGGGATAGAGAATTACCTCTAGGAATTCAATTCCAACTTTAGGTTATTAAAGTCACTTCTCCAAAATTATTTCAAAATTACTATAAGAATCCCTTCCTCCCTTTCTCCTCTAATGAATTCTTGAACACCGATAGAAGAGAACGAAATTGAGTTCAAGTAGTCCTGCTGCCGCCTCTTATTTCCTCTTAAATCATTTGATTTGCTTCGTAGTTGTTGGAAAGAAGGAACACAGAAAGAATAATAGTAGCAGGTAAGCCACTAGCACTAATAACTTTTCATTTTGTACCTGCGTCCTTTCTTGTGGATAAATATATGTACCGTACATTCATTTTCCCTCAAAACCAAAATCTTTTCTTTTGTTTCCCTTTAAAGTGGCCCCCACTTGGAAGTAGTAATTTAAAGTTTTATAGGACTTTTCCATTTCCGTTTTCTTTTTTCTTTCTACTAGTAGCAACCATATAACTTATATATACTACAATTATATACATATGCACACACTATGATTCTCCGTAAAATATGTACACCTTATATTCACTTAAAATATTAAACTTGGATTCAAAACTTTTCGAGGTGTCACACGTACACAAGTATATTATCCAATAATATAATGCGACGTGTTTCATATACATACTCAGATGAGTGATCGATTAATTATATTTGATTAGCTTAATATACTAGGTTTTGACTACATCGTTCATCAATCGATCACTACATGATATATATATATATATATATACATACATACATACATACATATTTATATATATGAACTGTTGAATGCGTACTATTTATATCAAATCCACAAGTACATTACCTTATAATAATACACGTTCATTATATTCTAATAAATTATCGGTTATGTATACACATATTCATTATACAAAGATTATGCATGTTTAATGTCATTTAATGTATATACAAAGGAAAATATTTATTCCATATATTGAAACATAAGTAATAGATAAATATTATGTTTAACGTAATTTATTTATTTTATTTGATATATTTTTTAGTGTAATTTTTTCACAAAATTTAAGAATGATTGATTTTTATTATTATTTTACTGGTTATCGACTACGTGTGATCAGTGTAATTTCAATTTTTTTTTAATATATATTAGATTATATATATATATATATATATATATATATATATATATAATTGTTTTTAATGAAAATAATATATATATATTTGATTACATATTTATAATTATTGGTTACTAAAAATTATTTACTTTTAATTTTTTTTTTTAGTTCAAAAATCGACCACAAGTGGTTGATTTTTATTTTTTTTATTTTTTTTTTAAAAACCGACTATAGGCGGTCGATTTTTTTAAATATTTTTTTTTTGAAAATTAAAAAGAATTTTTACAAACCGACCACAAGCGGTCGGTTTATAAAAACATTTTTTTATAAAAAAATCGACCACAAGTGGTCGGTTTTGTTATTTTTTTTAATTTTTATTTATAAAATAATTAATAATTAATATAAAAATTATTGAAATGATTATTTTGAAAATTTAAAATATAATAGCGACCACATGTGGTCGCTTTTAAAAAAAATTATAATAAAAAATAAAAAACCGACCACAAGTGGGTCGGTTTTTTCCGATCACAAAGTGTGGTCGGTTTTTCCGATTTTTTTAGTAGTGTACCTCTGAGCAAACATCAACAATCAAATATAAACCCACTAAGCTTATTGAGAAGGATAAGAGAATTTGATAGAATTCATCAAGTCCCGACAATTTCTCTTCATCGCCAACTTCAAAATGGTAAATTTCTCTTCATCATCGTCGATTTCAAAATTGTTCACCATTGCCGTCTCTCTACATATCTTTCCTTTTCCAAATCAGATATGAAAAAAAGTAGAAGATTGTATCTGAAATCAATTTGAAAATAAATAATGTTGTGATTAGGAAAAAGGAATAACCACGGCGAGAAAATGGAGAAGAAAGTTTTGTCTCTTCTACCAAATCAAATTCAAACATAAAGTAAATTCAAAATTAATAAATAAAATAGCTCCAAAAAGAAGAAAAAAAGTAAACAAAAACGAGGAAGAAGATGGTGGAGGGTAGGGGGTGGGGGCGGAAGTGACAAGTTAGAGTTTTTTTATTTTTTTTTTTAAAATATAATTATTTTTAATAATATATTTTCGACCCTCATTTCCACATGTCCTCTTTTAATTAATCGTTTTGCCATGTCATCATGAGTGTATCACATCACATTTTTTGGCTGAATATCCAAAAGTGCCTAATAGCAACAATTTTCTAGATAGTAAAGATGTTCAATAGGTACTAGTCCTAATTAAGGTGTTCACGTGAATTTCACAAACAACTTTAAGGGTCTATCAATAACTTACCCTATTAATAATTTACACAAAATATTGTATATATTTAAAGTGGCACCTAATACAAATCAACCTAGGTGCCATGGTTTTTGAGTGCCAAAATTCAAATGTCATGTTATACATTACTAGACATACTATTAATTTAGCTATATGTAAATTGAAGGGGTACATATGATAGTTTGACATTTTATTTTTATTTTATGTTTATTAATGACGTAATCCAATTGAATTTTAATTCAGAGAACTACAACGATTTTTTTTCATCAGGGAAGTACTTAATTATATGTCTCAGATGTCCATAAGACACCACTGCATCATTACAATCCAACTTGAGAATATAGAATCCCAAAAAATTAGATATAAACTAAAATATTAAAAAATAGCTAAATTATGAACTAATATATTTGATGCACAAGGAATATATAGATATAGTTGAACTAAAAAAATTACATGAAACAAAATCATGTCACCAACTAGAAAAATCCAGAATATTTTCTAAATTAGGTCAGTTGATAGGACGCAATTTTCTTACTACCTGAGCTTTCGGACACTTGAGAAGCATATGATCAATAGTTTTTGTTTCCAAACCACACACTTTACGGGCATCACAAATATAAGTCACTCTCTCAGAAAGGACTGGCTTAACTGGTAAGACATTTAGAATGCACTTTATAAGAAAATGTTTATGCTTGTTTTTTATTTTTAGTGACCCAAAAAAATTCCAGAAAGGTTTTGGAAAAGAATGAAAACTGGCCTGAGGCCTATTAGTTGCATTACTACAACGAGCCAGATCTTTAGCTAGATGGTAACCAGATCTAACCTCAGACTTACCTGATTTGATAAAATGCCATATGATTTTATCCGGAATTTCTGTACTAGAAAGTGGGATGAAGAAAATAGAATTAATATCACTAAGACTAAATAAAACTATGAAGTTTGTGAAGATTCCATATATAATTATGATGATCAATAAGATCATTGACCTTCAAATATAAATTAACTTGAGTTTGTCCTTGGAGGGATTTAAAACCATTTGAATTAGGAAACCATGGATCAGTCCCAGTCTTCATGCTTATCCATTCTCAACTCTCCATCTAATTTCTTTTTATAGCAAATCTCTTCTCCAAATAATACTTTTGTAAATCCAAGTACTCGAAGAAGGACAACCTGCATTAAGGAAAGAAGTATTTATTTTTTAGCATCCTAATCGTCCTGACTTGAATTCCCCATGCATGCAAGCTTTGCCAATAGTGACTTGTTAAAACTTTTAGATCTCTAAAATCAAGACCTCCTTCAGATTTTGCCTCACACGTGAAATTCAAAAGGAGGAGGGGGTGAATTGAAAATTTAACTTGAGTCGACTAGTCAGTCTTGACAGTCAACTCACCTACAGATCAGTATACTTAAACAGAATAGATTAGATTCAAATAAATAAGCAAGTAAGCAATTAATTGAAATAAAGACACAAAGATTTATTCTGGTTCGGAACACCAATGTGATGCCTACTTACAATCCCCTTGGGTTTCAAAGTTTCCTTAGGGCTTTTCAAAGTAGAGTTGGAGTACAATCGTAGTGGACAACTTCTGAAGATTATTTTGATTTTTAGATCTTGTGACACAGCCTCAACAAGTGTTGACACCTAATTTTTGCCCTCCACAATTAAGTTTAGTCCCAATTTTCTTCGATTTTCAAATAAAATTACAATATTTATTTTATCGGAATAAAAAGCTTTTCAAAGTATTTATCTGAGTAATTTTTTCATTTTAAGTAGCGATTATATATTATCGTATTTAATTATATGAAATTATATAATTTTGTTACTTAAATATTTATTTTATGGAATATCGGATTTTAATCAAAGTTGATCTTAAAAATTAATTCAAATAGGTAAAATGTTGATTGAAATATGATTTGTTGTAAAAAATAATTTATTTGGAGAAATAATTATTTGATTTTATCTAATCAAGAAGCTCAGGATTAAAGGAAGTATTAATTCGTATCGAATTTCAATTTAATTTAGTCAATCTATTAGATTTGATCATAATTGAAATCAAATTGGCTATAATTGCAATGCAATCTGCCAATTGATTTTCAATTTGGTCAAAATTAAATAAATTTGGCTAAATTTTAAATTTCAATTGGGGTTATATTTTAAATAACTCCAAAATCTCCAAAAATAACCTAAATCTATTCATTCAAATTGAATTTCAAATTTGTACTAGATTGTACTATTTCACCTCAACCTTGTCCTTTTTTCAATTTGAATTTCAAAATTTGTACTAAATTGTACAATTTCACCTCAACCTTGTCCTTTTTTCAATTTGAATTTTAAAATTTGTGCTAGATTGTACAATTCCACTCAACCTTATTCTTTTTTCATTTTTGAAATTTAAAATTTGTACTAGATTATACAATTCTACCTCACCTTATCCTCCAACAAACCTTACCCTCAATTTTGAAATTTTCAAAACACCCCTAAATTCTTTCTTCCACATTGGTGGATTCAAAAAATTGAATCCTCATCCTTTCCTATAAATACTAGTACTCTTTTGGTAGAAGGTGAAGTCTCAAAGAGTGAATTTTTTTTGGATTAAAGACTTAATTTATTTTTTTTTAGTAAAATTTTTCAAGTAATAGTCTAATCGGGATTCTCGAAAGATTGCTTTTCGGTGGTGATCAAGACTCCGAAGAAAGCTTGAAGTCCCGTTTTGCTGCTCCGGAAAAAGATAAACACACCTTTTCATTTTAGTTTTATTATCATTTTTTTCTTCATCTCCTTCTTCGTAGTTTTAATTTTTTTTGCTGGGATTGTTTGCTGTAGACGACCTTGAAGGCCATAGGATGTTGTGATATCAATATTATGATAATTTTCATGTTCATGGTATAAGATGAGCTTACAATAGTTAATATTAATTATTTTATCTTTTGGCTTTATTCGTTGATTGTTATGGATAAAGTTGTGATCGTTGTTTAAAATATGTACTCATGCTTTGTTTAAATTCATTGTTGACGGATATGTTTGTTTTTAGCATGTAAAGTTGTTTCATTTATGTTGAAAACAATAGTTAATATTGATTTTTTCGCCTTTTGGCTTTATTATTTGATTATTACGGATAAAGTTTCGATCTTTGCTTAAAATATGCATTCATGCTTTGTTTAAATTCATTGTTGGCGGATATATTTCTTTTTAGCATGTAAAGTTGTTTCGTTTACATTGAAAAGAATAGTTAATATTGATTGTTTCGCCTTTTGGCTTTATTCTTTGGTTATTATGGATAAAGTTTTGATCTTTGCTTAAAATGCGTGCTCATGCTTTATTTAAATTCGGTATTGGTGAATATTTTTGCTTTTAGTATATAAAGTTGTTTTCTTTATGTCAAAAAGGAATAGTTACTATTGTTAAGGGTCTGTATTGTTTCAATTTGAAGTAGTGAATTACTTGTTTTCGTGGGCAAAACTGTCTTTGATTTTTCTCTTGTATAGATTGAAAAGTTGTTAGAGTTATTGATTTTGTTCAAATGGTGTAGAACTAAAATAGGAGTTGGTATAATTGGACACTTTTCTTAGAATTAATCTTTTACTATTTCTCCTATCTTGTCTTCAAATATCATTTCTCAAATATGCTTAATACATGCTATTTGCTATACCTCGCGTATTGATTTACTTCTTATAGTGTTTTTATTCATTTAGACGTTTCATTGTTATTCACATGCTATGGTGAATTTTTCTTCGAAGTTATAGATATGTTGATTGACTCCAATTCTGAAAAAGTTGTTGCATTAGTATGTTTTGTATTTCATATTTGAGGTGCTATGAAAGATTTCCTCATCTCTTGCTCATTATCCTTTTCTTTGTTTAATGAAGACATGCCTTAGACTATATCATACCATAGTACTTGAAGCAAATATGTGTTAATCTATTTGTCCCAAATTTTAAGCAACTATGTTTGTGTATTCATGTCTTCTTTTCAAGAGCTAGTTAATTATATTGTGCTAGATTCAATTTTTGGTAAGATGGTTTAAGAGAGGGGTTAATTTTCTTTTCGTTGGACAATCTGGCTTGCTTTGATATCATAGCTTATATTGCTATTTCTTTGTGCTTGAGAATATTATTTTTTTCATCTCATCATTTATCTATTAAGTGTAGAATTTTCAAACATATTAATTCTTTTTCTTTTATCTTTTCCTTTGCATGAATCTGTTTTGCAGTCCAAATGGTCACTTTTCCTCTTGCATTTCGTAATGGGCCAATGAGGCTCATCTCTTCAAGTCAAGTTCGAGGTTTAAACTCAAAATTTATTATATGGTGTGCGGGTGCAAGAAGATGAAAGAAGAATTAAATGGGTCAAAACCCATTGATGAGGTTACTAAGAGACTTGAAAAGTCTCAATTTTTATTATTGTCTTATTTTTATTTATTCATTTAGTCATTTATTTATTTGGGACTTGAAGCCAAAGTTATAATGTAATATAGGTGAAGCGGATTTTGGGTATTAAAGGTTCGAGAACTAGCTTAGGACAAGTTATGAGCCAAAAACTCAAACATTTAGATTAGGATAGGTGAAGATGGGCCAAAGCCCAAATTAGCTTAGGACAAAATTTATGAATTTGAGTCTAATGACTTAAGTCATTTAGTCTCTCCCTTTCCCCTTAATATGCTAATTGTTCTTAGTTTTCTTAGACTTAGTTGAAAATTTCCACTAAGTCGTCAAAGTTTGTTTTGCATTTTCTTTTCAAAAATCAATTTCCATTTTTTAAAGTTAGTCAAAAAAGTTATTTCAAATAGTTCGTATAATCGCAAGATAGGGGATACTCTTGGTGGCTTAACAACCTTTCAAGAGTATTAATAGGAACCACTTACTCGGAATTTCTAAACATAAAAGTTTTTTTTGCTTGGAATCTTCTAAGTAATATTTTAGTTTTTCTTGATATTTTCTCAAAAAATCAAGTGGCGACTCTGTAATTTTTTAAATTATTTTTAAATTTTCTTTAAGGATTCGAAATAGTTTAAAAAGTCGAAAAATAATATTTTTCAAACCCTTCGAATCAAAAAGGAGCAAAATAGAAATCTCATCTCTGCTGAGAATTTTAACTAAGTTCTAACTAAATATTTAAATTAGTTTTGTTGACTAACTATTGTAATGTTTGCACTGTTTATGTGCTTATGTTTTTAAATTCTGCAAAATTAAATGTTGTATTTCATGGCATGCTTCCCATGTGAAATATATAATCTTTTTTGGGGTTTTGTGGATGTCTCGACCCCTATTGTTCAGTTCTAAATAAAGTGTTGAGAATACGATAGTTTATTAGCACGTTAGGCATTTGATGGCTGTTCGTAGTTTTGGACCCAAATCATCCACTTGGGAACCTGGTCGAAGCCCATTCTAGACACCTATGATAGAGCGAAACCAAAACCTTGTATAGGCATGAGCCTAGGATGACCTAATAGCTGAGGAGGTATTGGACCCATTAGAAAATCTACGTTACGTTTATTTGACCACGAGTCATAATAGACGATCATTCTTTATGTGTTAAATTGAAGGATATAATACTGGATTGTATGGACCATTGTCCCTTGGGTTTGAGGGTTTTATTTAGATAGTTTGCTTTAATCAAAAGAAGGTTTTCATCGGAAGAATATGCAGACATTTCAAGAAGTTCAAAGATCGATGGACTTTCAAGGAGGCTTAATTTAGTTTTGCTCCCCTGCGTGGGATTGATATTATGTAATTCCGTTTTTACTCATTTGTATCCCCATTTAATTATTAATGAAGTCTATATAATAGTTTGGGGGAATAAAACATCTTACAAACGGCATATATATATCCTTCAAACGTTAGGCTTACCTTTGGCTTAAAAGGTATCAAGTATGTTAGGACATGTTAATAATTATTTATGTTCTAAAGTTCTTTATTATTTTTCTTTGACCATGTTTGTTTACTTTGGTCAATTATTATAATTTATGAACTAACATTTTACTTTCTGAGTGTTTTTCCTTTTCTTTTAAAGAGAGGCTGATTTGTGTTGGTGATCAAACTTACTTGCTTAATGAAGACTAAAAGCAAAGTGATCGTTGGCAGAACATCAATATTTTACATGGTCTAAGGTCAAAAGAACAACTACCGACTTATCAGTTCTTACTTGGACTAGCAGAAAGACTCGTTCAACTATGGATCCTAGTTTGATCAGTACTTCATTTGAGTCAGTTACCACCTTGTCTGTAGCGATGGACCCTAGTCCCTTAATACGAAGAGAAATAACCCCAAAGGTCATTTCTGGTTTGGAAAAACAAATTGTTGAACTAAGGTTTATGTTGATGCAAAGAACACCTTCTCAGACTCCTCCAAACATGACTCTGCCTCCAGATGTTCGACAAAAAGGTCTTATGTTTCCGACATCAGAAAGAATTGATTTGGATGGTCACTTTTCCACTTCTCAAAATGTTCATGCTGCTCAGAATGCTCCTTTGGTGTATGCATTTGCTCCTCTAAAGGTTCAAAACATAACACTGCCGCATCACACTTTGCTAGTGTATACCTATGCTATCGCCCTACCGATGATGAAAACTCAGGGGTTATACCGCCTAGATGCTGATCATTATCTTGAAGTTGAAAATGATCCTAGGATGTGCACTGATTAGATGGTGAATAGAAAGCTCAAGGATTTAGAAAATGTAATGATAAGCCTTAGAGGGCTTGAAAGTAATCAAAGTGTGAAGTATGAAGATTTGTGTGCATTTTTCGAGATTGAGTTGCCTCCTGGTTACAAGACCTCGGAATTTAAAAAGTTTGATAGGTCTGAAAATCCCTTCTTTCATCTGAAAACTTATTGTGAAAGTTTGATTGGTGTGGGCAAAAATGACGGAATACGAGTTAAGCTATCTAGTCAAAGTTTGAGTGAAAAGGCTTTGGAATGGTATGCTAAGCAAGATGTGACTAAGTGGCACACTTGGGATGACTTGGCAAATGATTTTGTAGATCATTAAAAGTTTCACGTCGATATTATTTCTGACAGGATCTTTATCATAAAGCTAAGGAAGAAAATAAATGAGAGCTTTTGTAAATATGCCATATAATGTAGAGAAGAGGCAACTAGGGTCCATTCTCCTATGAAGAAAGCTGAAATGGTCAGTTACTTTATTCATGCACTAAGTCCCGAGTATTTCGATCTCATAGTGAAGATGGATGGAAAGACATTTATTGAAATTATCAAGATTGGAGAAATGATTAAGAATGGCCTCAAGACAGGGAGGATAATAAATTTGATGGAGCTACAATCCACTCATAAGAGTTTCTAGACTGGCTCTTTTGGAAGTGGAAAGAAAAAGGAAAAAAAGTGATGGGATTAATGACTCAAATAGGTCCATCCAACTATAAGCAATCCCTACGATACCAACCCAATGCTCATCCTCCCTACAAAACTATCAAAATAATGCTCCTCGTGCCAATTATGAAAGAAATCCTCCCAGAATTTTCACGCCATTGGCAGAATCTCTTACTCAAATTTTTGAAAGGTTGAAAGAAGCAAATCTACTTTATCCAGTGGAAGTAAGGCTTGTGAACACTTTTGCTAATTGGTATGATCCAAACAAGCAATGTGCTTACCACTCTGGAGTCGTTAGACATGATACCGAGAAATGTATGATTCTTAAGCACAAAGTTCAAGACTTGATTGAAAAAAAAAGTGAGAACACTTGCAGAAGCTCTAGCTAATGTCAACAATAATCGATTGCCTAATCACGAGAAGTAGTCATTGGAATCATCAGTCGCAACGAAGAATGAAGTTTCCTCCAAGGCACACTTTTGGCGTTCTTCTATTTTAAAGTTATTGTTTTATTTTATAGTAATCGTACTTTCTCGTGTTTATTTCCTTGTAATCATACTTTATGGTTTGATTTTCTTGTAGTTGCACTTTGTGATTTCCTTGTAATCGTACTTTCTAGTTGTAATGAACTATGTTCGGCCTGATTTCCCTAGTGGAATATATAGGCGGCCCGTATTAGCTTTGGTGACATTATAAAAAATAACAAATATTCCTTTTAGATCTACAAACTATGTTTGACCTGAATTTCCAAGAATGGAATACGTAGGTGGCCTATGTCGGCTTCGATCAATTCCTTAGAAAATTTATTTTTCCGTCTAATGGTGGAACTACGTTTGGTATGATTCCTTCCTCAATGGAATATATGAGCACCACACTATCTCAATCATATTCTCCATAAGACTTTGTTTAAGAGGATTTTTTTCAAGTTACATGGAGATGACATAGAAGCGTGTAATTGGGGCAGAAATTTTTTAGGTCTAAAAAATTTCACAAGAACTTGACATTTTCTATAGCGTTAAACATCAGACGTTGCTGAAGCTGAATCGGTGCATAATTTTAAGAAGTTGTAAAATTTCAGGTTATGCTATGCCATAAAGGACTCGAGTATTTTTCATTCTAGACTGGGGTATATTTTTTAGAAGATTTCAAAAATTTCATACTAAATGATGTCATAAGTTACAAAGAAGTTCGAGAGTTTCTAATGTGGGACAGGATTTTTGAGGGAGATCCTCAAAAATTCCACAAAGACTGCACTTTAACCCTGTGAATCAATGACAAACAAGGAGCATCAGAAAAGCAAGAAAAAACCAACACAGTCAATCTCTCAAAACTAAGAATTTTTCTTTGGATGCAGGAACAATAAAGTCACAACGTTGACTATGTTAAGCTTGATAAAAGGCATTACCAGATCCACTATGGCCTTGCCATAATAATCCAGATAACTTATCTTCTTCTTTTTGTCTATTGATTTATGTTTCTATTGCTTAGTTATGATCTCTAACATTTTTTCTAATTTTGTAGGAAAATGATTGGACACAATGATTGAGATATAAAGATATTATTCAAAAAACTATCTCTAAATCATCATGAGTCAAACGACTTTATCTCTGAACTTCACTTTTGTTATACTCTTGGCTTATTTATAATAAATTATTGTATTATTAATGAGTGTTGTTTGAGTTATGCCGGTGATGTTATACAAGACCACCTCGAATTGTCACCCCATTCGAGGTGACGTATCTTAGTATATTTGGGTCATCCATCCTTTCAAGAGGACGTAATGGATTGTCACCTTAACTTATCATATTTTGAGTCATCCACTATTTTAAGAGGATATTCCATATCGTCACTTTATTTGAGGTGACACATCTTATTATATTCGGGATATCCCCCTTTTAAAACGACGTATCTTATTATATTTGAATTTTTCACCCTTTAAGAGGGTGCATTAGATCATCTCTTTATTTGAGAAAATATGTTATTATGTTATGGATTGTCACCTCTTTCAGTGTGACATGTTATTATGTTTGAATCGTCACCTCTTTCAGAGCAACATATTATTATGTTATGAACCTTCACCTCTTTCAGAATGACATGTTATTATGTTATGGATCATCAACTCATTCAGAGTGACATGTAATTATGTTATAGATCATTACATTCCTCAGAGTGACATGTTATTATGTTATGGATTGTCACCTCCTTCTGCATGACATATCATTACGTTATGAGTCGTCACCTCTTTCAGCGTGACATCTTATTAAGCTATAGACCATCACCTCTTCAATATGACATGTTATTATGTTATGGATTATTGCCTCATTTAGCGTAATATATTATTATGTTATGGACCGTCACCTTCTTCAGAGTGACATATTATTATGTTATGGACCGTCACCTCTTTCAGAGTAACATATTATTATGGACCGCCACTTTTTTCAGAGTGACGTGTTATTATATGGACTGTCACCTCCTTCAGCGTAAGATGTTATCATGTTATGGAATGTCACTTCCTTTAGAGTGTAATATTATTATGTCATGAATTGTCATCTCCTTCAGAGTGATATATTATTATGTTATGGATCATCACCTCCTTCAGAGTGACATGTTATTATGTTGTTAGACTGTCACTTTCTTTAGAGTGACATATTATTATATGGATTGGCATTTCCTTCAACATAATATGTTACTAAATTTTGAATTTTTACCTCCTTCAGTGTGGCAGACTAAAGCAAGGTATGCACGATTGCCCTTATATTGCATTTGATACTAATAAGTTTAGTGCAAGTGATTAATAGACACGTTGGACCATTACTCCATTCAAAGTAGCATGTTACATTTAAATTGGGTCATCCGCCCTTCAATGAAACAAGTTGGACTGTCACTTCATTCAAAGTGGCATATTACATTTAAATTGGGCGTCCACCCTTCAATGAGACATGTTGGACCGTCACTCCGTTCAAAGTGGCATGTTACATTTAAATTGAATCGTCTGCCCTTCATTGAGATATGTTGGACCATCACTCCATTCGGACCATCACTCCATTCAAAGTGGCATGTTACATTTAAATTGGGTCATCCACTTTTCAATGAGACACGTTGGACTGTCACTCCATTCAAAGTGGTATGTTGCATTTAAATTGGGTCATTTTCCCTTCAATGAGACATGTTGAATCGTCACTCCGTTCAAATAGTATGTGACATTCAAAATGAGTCGTCCGTCTTTTAATAAGACATGTTGGACCGTCACTCAATTCAAAGTGGTATGTTACGTTCAAGATAAATCATTCGCCTTTTACTGGTACATGTTAGGTTGTCACCCTGTTCAAAGTGGCATAATATTTTAGAACAGGTTGTGCAAATTGGTTCATCTGCTATCTCAGCACAGTATGTTCAAACAGGTTTGCACCAAGTTATGTTAGTGTAATGCTACATTTGTGACTAATTATTTTGTTTGAGGTGTTGTTGAGAGCATATGAAAGGATAAAATTCTCAAGTCAAAACCACAGGTGTGAACGACTCTAAAAAGGGTGCAGTACAACGTGAAACTTTTTCTTAGTAGCAAATTAGGACGTAGTCTAGAAAGGGATATCAAACTCTTTGGACGTGATCTAAAGGATGATTGTCACCACCCTCAAACCACACCCCTATTAGAAGGCATGTGGGTACTTTGGGATATTCTAGTTTCAACTTCACCTTTGGGGTATTTCTACACTTATACCATGGTTAACCTTCTCTTTTCTTCAAATTTGAGTGATAGGACACCTAGAGTTATGAAAATTATGTCCGGGTAAATTCTTACCTATGTATGTAAAGGATCCCATATTTATGGTTAACAGGTTACAAGCCTTTTTTTCATAACTCGATTGACTTGTCACTCATTTCGAGCCAAAGATTGTCTAAAATAAAAGACTATCTTTTCTACCAATCGAGTCGAATACAAGCAGTTTGATTTCCTGAGTATTAGGGATATGTAGTCTAGGCTCTTTGTTGAAAACTAGACTGCATTCCAACCTCTCTCCAATCTGCTTATTCCTCAGCTTTTCAGTTTTATCAAAATTTGAAAATTGGAATAGCTCATATTCTTTGAAAATCATTCTTCAGAATCAAGCTTTATGAATTACAAGTGGCCTGAATTCTCATGCAACCTGAGATATGTAGGAAATCTGATATTGGAGTCTGGCCATAACTCCACGAAACTCGTGCAAAAGCCAACCACTTTCAGAAATAAATTTCTGGTCAGACAAAAATTAGGAATGTCAAACTCCCTTTGCCTAGGGTTACTTGCATCTACCCAACTCAAAGAGAGGAGGGAGTTATGACACTTAATTTTTGCCCTCCACAACAAAGTTTAGTCCCGATTTTTTTTTAATTTTCAAATAAAATTATAATATTTATTTTATTCAAATAAAAATCTTTTCAAAGTATTTATCTGAGTAATTTTATCATTCTAAGTAGCGATTATATATCATCGTATTTAATTATAAGAAATTATATAATTTTATTACTTAAATATTTATTTTACGGAATATCGAATTTTAATCAAAACTTGTCTTAAAAATTAATTCAAATAGGTAAAATCTTGATTTAAATATGATTTGTTCTAAAAAAGTAATTTATTTGGAGAAATATTTATTTGATTTTATCTAATCAAGAAGCTCGAGACTAAAGAAAGTATTAATTCGTATCGAATTCCAATTTAATTTAGTAAATCTATTAGATTTGTCCATAATTGAAATCAAATTGACCATAATTGAAATGCAATCCACCAATTGATTTTCAATTTGGTCAAAATTAAATAAATTTGGCTAAATTTTAAATCTCAATTGGGTTATATTTTAAATCTCAACCTTGTCCCTTTTTTTAATTTGAATTTCAATATTTGTACAAGATTGTACAATTCCACCTCAACCTTATTATTTTTCCATTTTTGAAATTTAAATTTAAAATTCAAAATTTGTACTAGATTGTACAATTCCACCTTACCTTATCCTCCAACAAACCTTACCCTCAATTTTGAAATTTTTAAAACACCCCTAAATTCTTTCTCCACATTGGTGGATTCAAAGAATTGAATCTCCATCCTTTCCTATAAATACTACGACTTTTTTGGTAGAAGGCGAAGTCTCAAAGAGTGGAAAAAACTTTTGAGTAAAGTGTTTATTTTTTTTTTAGTAAAATTTTTTAAGTGGTAGTCTAATCGGGGTTCTCGAAAGATTAATTTTCGGTGGTGATCAAGACTCTGAAAAAATCTTAAAGTCAAATTTTGCTGCTCCGAAAGAGGTAAACACACCTTTTCCTTTTAGTTTTGTTATCATTTTCTTCTTCATCTCCTTCTTCGTAGTTTTAATTTTGTTTATTGGGATTGTTTGTTGTAAACGACCTTGAAGGCCATAGGATGTTGTGATATCAATATTATGGTTATTTTCATATTCATGGGATAAGATGAGATAACAATAGTTAATATTGATTGTTTTGCCTTTTGGCTTTATTCTTTGATTGTTATGGATAAAGTTGTGATCTTTGTTAAAATATGTATTCATGTTTTGCTTAAATTCATTGTTGGCAGGTATGTTTATTTTTAGCATGTAAAGTTGTTTCCTTTATGTTGAAAACAATAGTTAATATTGATTGTTTTATCTTTTGCCTTTATTCTTTAATTATTATGGATAAAGTTTTGATCTTTATTTAAAATATGTACTCATGCTTTGATTAAGTTTATTGTTGGTGGATAATTTTGTTTTTATCATGTAAAGTTGTTTTCTTTATGTTGAAAAGAATAGTTAATATTGATTGTTTCGCCTTTTGGCTTTATTCTTTGATTATTGAGGATAAAGTTTTGATCTTTGCTTAAAATATGTATTCATGCTTTGTTTAAATTCATTGTTGGCGGATATGTTTATTTTTAGCATGTAAAGTTATTTCGTTATGTTGAAAAAATAGTTAATATTGATTGTTTGGCCTTTTGACTTTATTCTTTGATTATTATGGATAAAGTTTTGATCTTTGCTTAAAATGTGTGCTCATTCTTTGTTTAAATTCATTATTGGTGGATATGTTTGCTTTTAGTATGTAAAGTTGTTTTCTTTATGTTGAAAAGGAATAATTACTAATGTTAAGGGTCTGTGAATTTTTTCTCAATTTGAAGTTGTGAGTTACTCGTTTTCGTGGTCAAAACTGTCTTTGATTTTTTTCTTGTTTAGATTGAAAAGTTGTTAGGGTTATGGATTTTGTTGAAATGGTGTAGAACTAAAATAGGAGTTGACATAATTGGACACTTTTTCTTAGAATTATTCTTTTACTGTTTCTCCTTTATTGTCTTCGAATATCATTTCTCAAATATGCTTAATATATGCTATTTGCTTCACTTCACTTATTGGTTTACTTCTTAAAGTGTTTTTATTCATTTATACGTCCCATTGTTATTCACATGCTATAGTGAATTTTTCTTCGAAGTTATAGATATGTTGATTGACTCTACTTTGTATTGAAAAAGTGTTGTTGCATTAGTATGCCTTGTATTTCATATTTGAGGTGCTATGAAAGATTTCCTCATTTTTTGCTCATTTTTCTTTTCTTTGTTTAATGAAAACATGTCTTAGACTATATCATATCATAGTATTTGGAGCAACTCTGTGTTAATCTATTTGTCCCAAATTTTAAGAAACTATGTTTGTGGATTCATGTCTTCATTTTAAGGGCTAGTTAATTATATTGTGTTAGATTTAATTTATTGTAAGATTATTTTGGAGATGGTTAATTTCTTTTTCGTTGGATAACTTGGCTTGCTTTGATATCATAGCTTACTATTTCTTTATGCTTGAGAACGCTATTTTTTCCATCTCATCATTTATCTATTAAGTGTAGAATTTTCAAACACACATTAATACTTTTTCTTTTATCTTTTCTTTTGCATGAATCTGTTTTAGAGTCCAAATGGACTCCTTTACTCTTGCATTTTGTAATGGGCCAATGAGGCCCTTCTCTCTGAGTCTTGTCCGAAGTTTAAACCCAAAGTCGATTATATGACGTGCGGATGCAAGAAGATGAAAGAAGAAGGAAAATGGGTCAAAATCAATTGATGAGTTTACTAAGAGACTTAAAAAGTCTCGATTTTTATTATCATTTTTTAATTTATTCATTCATTTGGGTCTCAAAGCCAAAGTTGTAATTTAATACAGGTGAAATGGATTTCGGGCATCAAAGGTCCGAGAACTAGCTTAGGACAGGTTATGGGCCAAAACTCCAAGTATTTAGATTAGGACAGGTGAAGATAGGTCAAAAGCCCAAATTATCTTAGGACAGGATTTATGAATTTGGCCTTAATGGCTTAAGTCATTTAGTCTACCCCTTTCTCCTTAATATGCTAATTGTTCTTAGTTTTCTTAGACTTAGTTGAAAATTTCCGCTAAGTCGTCAAAATTTGTTTTACACAAATCTTAAAGATAATTTGTTCCTTAATTGTTTTCTTTTCAAAAATCAATTTCCTTTTTTCAAAGTTGTCAAAAAAGTTATTTCCAAATAGTCCGGATAATCGCAAGTTAGCGGATACTCTTGGTTCCTTAACAACCTTCCAAGAGTATTAATACGAACCTTTACTCGAAATTTCTAAACTTAAAAGATTTTTTTGTTTTGCATCTTTAAAGTAATATTTTTTTTTCTTGATATTTTCTCAAAAAATCAAGTGGTGACTTTGTAATTTTTAAAATTATTTTGAAATTTTCTTTAATGTTTCGAAATAGTTTAAAAAGTCAAAAAATAATATTTTTCAAACCCTTCGAATTAAAAAAGGATAAAACAACTAGTATTACTAAGTGATCTTATTCTATTGTAACTATTGTAAACTAAGAAGTACAAAGCCTTTTGAGAATAAGATTGAGACACACTAAGAATTTTCTGTGAAGTTGCATGTCTTCTTCGGATTTCAGTCTCTTCTTTTGTATCCTTCAATTGATTCGACTTCCTTTCTTCATAAGGAAGCCCAAGGAGCTTCTTACCAATGAAGGATTTAAATCGATTCCTTAATTGAGGGATTGCACCATGTTGTATGTCCATATCAGATATGTCCATACGTGGTGCATCCTTCTTTTCTCCTATATTAGCTCACAACCATACATATCCATATCAGATATGTCCATGTAGAGGTTGTGATCTTTTTTTCTTTTGCCTTACCGTGAGTGATGTTGTTGTGATTGATTTTTCAATCATCTCATCATACTTAGGGATCTAATAATATCTATGATTGATGCGATTTTAAGTTTAGCACCGGCTCCTTTATGGATAGATACTTATTTTCTTGAAAGATATTCTTTCATGTATTGATTCCTTAGAGATCTTCTTAGATGCGGTTGTATCTTCGTTGTATCTTGCAAGATATTTTTATTTTTTAGATTGTCGTTATTAAAACATATTATGAGAATGTGGGGCTAACAAGCTCCTCCTTTTTTATAATGACAAACAATAAACATCAGTAGACTTTTCTGTTCTTGTAGTCTATTTTTTCCCCTTTTCTTGCTGGCTTCCTTGTCCTGGAGTATCAGTTGACCTCCATGTTCTTATAATCGACTTACTCCCTCAGACTCCCCCTAAATTATATGCCTTTATGATGTTTCTGTCTTCTCCCCAGAAAAATGCAGGCAAGGAGAAACAATAGGTATATAACAGATAAGCAGTCAAGGTACTTAACCAACCAAAAAAAATATGGCAGAATATGTTAAAAAATTATTTTACAACCCACAAAATAAATAAGGGACAAGACCTTCTTTTGAATAGAAGTCATCATTTCAATACTTGGCAAGCAAGTAAGTGAGAGTATTGTGTATGTTTTGACAGAACTACTCATAGGATTTCTCGATATTCTTAGAGAAGAAGGAATAGGAATTCTAGAATGATATTTCAAGGTCGTTATTTTAGGAGTTAGTTTCATACTTGATGGATTCCACACGTGCAAAAAACCTACTAAAAAGCTTCACGCTTTCCTGCTTGAATCCGTCAATGGTCAGACGCACCTTGCCTACATTAGTGCTTGTGTCCTTCCCCAACTGTAGTAGCTTGGAGGTCGAATCCTGAAGTAGTAATAATCCTTTCTCGATTGTATTTTGATGATCCTTGAGCTCCCCCAACTTCTTCAACATAGGAAGCATCAGCTTATTTACAAACTTGCTTACCTTAGAAAGATCTGATTTTGCTTTTACAGTGTCCTTTTTGCACCATTCATTATCCACCAAAACGTAGCCCAAGCTAGCAAAGGTCTTTGAATCATAAGTTGTATAGACTTCCAACTTTGGGCATGCAGATAGATCAATAGAATAATAAAGGAGAATCCTAGTAATCAGCAGTCCATAAGGAAGACTAGTGAGGCATGAGCATCTGCAGCACTTTCTAGTATATATTCTCGAAACCAAATGACCCTATTTATTTTGTACTTTTTCACCATGCAGTATGACACAGACATATCATGACACGTCACATTGCTAAGTGAGCCTTCTCTAGGAATCAGAGTGGTGGCGATGATATGGGCCATGATTAGGTACTTAAAGTGGAGATACAGGGGACCAAAATTAGATGAGCTTATGTCTGGGTCAGACACAACCTTTTTAGCTTCGTCAAAGATGACTTCAAAATCTTCAGGTCAGGAGCCACTCATAAAGGGAATTACCCCAAAGAAGTTTGTATCAAACACTTTTTCAAACAGGAAATCATTAACTATGATTCTTGTGCCAAGCATAAGAATTTCCAGTTCACCACTGTTGTGAGAAAGCCAAAGGTTTGCATAGAACATGCGAACAGGGTCCTCATATACCTCAAGTCCACAAAGATGAAACACTAGATATGAGTCTTGAGATTTAAAGAAGGAATTCACATTACAATGTGATTTCTTTAATTGGGAGAGATCTACTATTTGACCTGGCGCAACTGAATGGGTTTTAAAATCTACAAATTTTTTTCTTTGCGAGCACGTCCAAAATTTATATATGTCCTCTACTGAAAGAGAATCTAGAGGAGTTGAACCATATTTCTTGACCGATGAATTGGGGCTTGTAGTGAAATATTTCTTAAGGATATATTAGTACCGAGAATGTGAGGAGGCTTCATCAAAAGAGCTAGAGATAAGTACAGGATCATGATTATCAGAGTGATATTCAGGAAGGGTTTTTGTAAGGTTAGTATTGAACGATTTCTAGTCATTTGAGTAAGAGTGAATCTGAGCAAGAGTTTTAAAAAAGGCAAAGAGGAAGATAAAGAGGTGGATAGATAAAATGGGGTGAAGTGAACCGGGGGAAAGGTGAAAGAATGTGAAGTGAATGGAGGAGGGTACTGAAGTGAAAGGATAGTAGACGGTGTTTGGAAAATAAAGGGGTAAAGGGGGCGGTAATTAAGGAGAAAGAGAAAAAGGAGGCGTGAAAAGGGTAAAATAATGATGATGTTGATTCAGAAAAAGATTTTCTTTTCTTGTAAAAAATTTACAAGTCATTAATTCAGATAATACTAAGCCTTTTTCGTAAAGAACAAAATCTTTCTTCTAACAAGGATTTTGTAAAAATATCTGCCAACTAATTTTTGAAATCAACAAATGTTAGAGAAAAATCATCGTTTTCTACACGATCTCAAATAAAATTATGTTTGTGCTTAGCTCTAGAATGATGCACAGTGTATTTTAATAAACTAATAACACTGGTATTGTCACACATTATATGCAGAGATTCAAATGACAAGTTAAAATCAAGTAATTGATACATAATTCATAAAATTTGAGTACCACAACTTCCAACAGCTATGTATTCAGCTTCAGTAGTTGATAGTGCAACTGGAGTTTGTTTCTTGCTATGCCATGAAATCAGGGCATCACCAAGAATTTGAAAAGTTCCACTATTGCTTTTTCTATCATTCTTATCACCTGCAAAGTCAGCATCTGCATATCCAACTAAATCAAAATGAGAGGAACGAAGGTACCACAGTCCAATATCATGTGTTCTAGTGAGATATCAAATAATTTTTTTGATGGTAGTCAGATGGAACTCTTTAGGAGCCGACTAGAACCTTGCACACTTACACACGCTGGACATGATATTTGGTCGGCTGGCAGTCAAGTAGAGGAGTGATCTAATCATCCCTCTATACATTTTTTCATCAATATCTTTTCCAGATAATTCTAAATTAAGATTTGCGGAGGGACTTATTAAGTTCCATAGTCCTTCCCCTTTTCCATACCTTACTTTTTTATGAGTTCCTTCATATATTTGGCTTGACTAATGAAAGTACCTTTGGGTGTTTGCTTGATTTGTAATCCCAGGAAAAATGTAATCTCTTCCGTGAGACTCATTTCAAATTCTCCTTTCATTAAGTTTGCAAAATTCTCACACAAAGAAACATTAGGGCTACCAAAGATAATATTGTCAATGTAAATTTGCACAATGAGTAAATTTTAGTTACACTTTTGGGTGAAAAGAGTTGTATATATTCTACCTCTTTGGAACTTGTTGTTTATCAGGAATGTACCTAACCTCTCATACCAAGCTTTTGGAGCCTGTTTGAGACCGTAGAGTGCTTTTGATTGTTTAAAAATATGGTCTGGATAGGATGGATTTTCAAAGTTGGAAGGTTGTCTTACAAAACTTATTCATGAATTAACCCATTCAGAAGGGCACTCTTGACGTCCATTTGATATAATTTAAAGCATTTGAAGGAAGCAAAAGCTAACAAAATTTGAATTGACTCTAACCTTGCTACAGGAGCAAAGGTTTTATCATAACCAATACCTTCTTGTTGGGAGTATCCTTGAGCTACAAGTCTGGACTTGTTTCTGATAACTTTACCTTCTTCATTCAATTTATTCCTGTAGACCCATCCAGTTTTAACTACTGAGCAGTACTTGGGTCTTTTAACTAGATTCTAGACTTGATTCCGTTCAAACTATTCTAATTCTTCCTTCATGGCCTCGAACCAGGACTCATCTTTGAGGGCCTCATCAACCTTTTTGGGCTCGATTGAGAGATAAGAGCAACGGACACATATTTTCTCAATCAGGATCTGTATAAATCTTATCATTTGGGTTTCCAATGATAAATTCATTTGGAAAACTAGCATTGTGTCTCCATTCTCTTGGAACATTTGTTTTAGTTGTTTCATCAATGGAAGCCGACTCTGGATGGGCTCTAGTCGACTCATCGATTGATAGTTCAGAAGTTATGTTTGCTTTAGCTCTTGATTGTAGATCATTTACTTGCTTTTCATCAAGACTCAAACTCATAAGAGAATGATTAGCTCCAGCAAATACAATATGAATAAATTCTTAAATATATAAAATCCTTTTATTATAAGTCCTGTAAGCACGACTACCGGGAGAGTACCCAAGAAAAATACCTTCATCACTTCGTGGGTCGACGTTCCCTAAGTTGTTCTTATCGTTGTTGTGGATGAAGCATTTGAATCCAAAAGGATAAAAGTAACTGATATTATGCTTCTTTCCTCTTTATAACTCATAAGGAGTTTTCTTTAGGATTGGTCTTGATAAATATCTGTTGAGAATGTGACATGCTTACTGCTTCTATCCAAAAATAATCTGGTAAATTATGCTCTATAACCATGGTTCTTACAGTTTCTTGTAGCGATTAATTTTTTGTTCCACCACACTATTTTGTTGGGGAGATAGAGGAGATAAAAAGTTCTAAGAGTAGCCATTTTGAGCGCAGTATTCCTCGATAGCTTTGTTTTTAAATTCGCCTCTATGATCACTATGAGCATAGGTAATGAAGTGTTCTGCCTTTTTTTGTACTCTCCTATAAAATATCTCTAAATTAGAGAATTCTTAATGTTTATGAGAAATAAACATTACCCAGATAAAGCGAGAATAATCATCAACAATAACAAACATATATATCATTTTTCCACCAATGCTCGCGGTCTTGGTGGAGCCAAACAAATTCACATGGATTATTTGAAGGGGTCTGGTGGTAAAGACAATATCTTTAAATTAAAATAATGCCCGAGTCTATTTACCAAGATGACAAGAATCATAGATGTGATCTATCTTTGACTTAAAATAATGTCTGAGTCTGTTTACTAAGTTGACAAGTATCACAGATGTGATCTTCTTCAAACTTTAGCTTTGGCAGACCTTTCACCAGTTTAAGTCTAGAGATTTTCTCAATGGCATGCATGCTGGCATGCCCAAGCTTTCTGTGCCACAACTAGGTGTCATTGGTTTGCACTATGAGGTAAATCAGAGTAGCAAAGTCAAGACTATTAAAAACATAAATATTATCAACACGTTCATCTATAAAAGAAATGTCTCTTCTTTCATGTTTGATAGATCAACTTTTATCTTTGAAGAAGACTCCGAATCCTGCGTCACATAGTTGAATAATACTCATCAAGTTGTGCTTGAGTCCATCCATGAGATATACTTCAATGAGTTTGTAGAAAGAGTTGAGCTTCACTGAGACGACTCCAATAACGTCACCTTTGGAGTTATTACCAAATCTGACTGATCCTCCCACTATTTTCTTTAAAGAATAAAAGTTTTCTTTATTTTTGGTTATGTGTCTGGAACATCCATTGTTGATGACCCAGATCATTTCCTATAGCTTTTCCAGATATATTTCTGCAAAATAAGAAAATTAATTTTGTTTAGGTATCCAAGTGATCTTGGGTCCTTGAGAATTAGATAAACTTTCTTTGAGTCTCCAAACCCACATACCTTTAGACCTTTGTCTACAGTTGTTTGATTTGTGTCACTTCTTATTGAAAGTGTAGCAGACTGGTCCTTGAAAAGAGACAGAGTTTTAAGCCGACTAGAACATACTTGATGAGGAACTTGATTTTGTTTTAAAAGAATTTGATCTTATGTAACTTTGACTTGGTTATTTTCTAATGTTGTTTAATTTTATTTTTACATCATCAAATTCTTTTTGAAGTAGGTTTTGATTTGACATACTTTAAGGTTAACTTGCCAGTTCATTCGTTCCTCTTCAAGCCTTTGTTTTAACCAAACTTCCTAGTTTTTCTTTTCTTGAGAAAGTTTATTGTATTCATCAATAAATTTTTGAAGCTTGTCAGTAATCATATCAAGATTTGTTTGAAGAATATTTCAATTATGAAAATTATAGGGTCTTACCTCATTTGATTCACCTTTTGCCATTAAGTACATGTTGGCCGCTTCTGTCTTCTCTTCAATATCATCTTCATCACTCTATGCCCTAAATTTTTTGTTTCTTATGAATGATCTTCTTCTTAATTCTGGATAGTTTTGTTTAATGTGACCCGACTTTCCACAGTAATAACAATGATGATCATTGTTTTTGAATCCTTGTGGTCTTTGCTGCCTTTGTTTCAAGATTCGCCTTACTCTGAAATTTTTTAGAGCCATTCCCTCACTGTTGTCTCTTCTAAGGATTCTTCATCTTCAGTTGTTATAATATTGAAGGCTACTAGTTTCTTCTTTTCTTCTTTGTTATACCTCTTAGTTTGTTGTAGGTCATAATATGGAGATCCCCATCTTCTAGAATGACAGCTTTGGTTTTCCATGCTTTTAGGAGGCTCCTTACAAGCTTCTGGACTTGCAGATTATATGGATAGATCATCTTTAATGAATTCAGTTCACATAAAATTTTACTTAATCTAGCAAACATTGATTCCACACTCTCATTTTCTTCCTTCTTGAAGAGTTCATACTCATTGATCGGAGCACTGATTTTTGCCTTTTTGACTTTGGTGGTTACTTTGTAGGTTACTTTTAATTTTTTCCCACATTTTTTTGTGGTTTCTAAAGTTGATATCTTTTCATATTCTTCACCACTAACTGCACAAAGGAGCAAACTTATAACTCTTGCATTAGCTTGAATTACCTCGTATTGTTCTTTGGTGATTTTGAAGTTTTCAAAGTCCTCTGCGTCAACACTTCTTGATTCCTTATCCTTCTATTTTTCATTGAGTTCTTGGATGAGCTTTCATCCCTTCTTGATGACAACCCACGCTTGGAAGCTATTTGACTGAATAAAGATTTTAAATCTATTTTTCCAATAGGAGTAGTATTGTCCATTGACGTATGGTGGTCTTATGGAAGAGTGACTCTCTTGAAGGAAAGCTCCTGGAATTTGATAGTTTGCCATTGGGTATTTACTCATCTATGGTTAAGTAACACTGTTAGTGAGACCTTGCTCTGTTACCAATTGAAATTCAAGTGGGGGGGAGGGGAGGGGTGAATTAAAAATTTAATTTGAGTCGACTGGTCGGTCTTGACAGTCAACTCACTTATAGATCAATTTACTTAACAGAATAGACTAGATTCAAATAAATAAACAAGTAAGCAGTTAATTGAAATAAAGACAGAAAGATTTATCCTGGTTTAAAACACCAATGTAGTGCCTATGTCTAGTCCCCTTGGGTTTCAAAGTTTCCTAAGAGCTTTCCAAAGTAGAGTCGGAATGCAAACGTAGTGGATAAATTCTAAAGATTATTTTGATTTTTATATCTTGGGACATAGCCTTAACTGGTATGACTAAGTTGACTCTATCTTTTTCTCTTGTAACTATTGTAAACTAAGAAGTACAAAGCTTTATGAGACTAAGATTGAGACACACTAAGAATTTCCTGTGAAGTTGTATGTCTTCTTTGGTTTTTAGTCTCTTTTTTTATATACTTCAGTTGATTCGGCTTTCTTTCTTCATAAGAAAATCCAATGGATTTCTTCTCAATTAAGGATTTGAATTAATTGCTTGATTGAGGAATTGCACTATGTGGTATGTCCATATCAGATATATCCATATATCGTGCAACTTTCTTTTCTCGTATATAATTTCATAGTCATATATGTCCATATCTGATATGCCTATATAGAGGGTGTGATCTTCTTTCCTTTTGCCTTGCCGTGAGTGATATTGTTGTGATTGATTTTCCATCATCTCCTTGTACTTAGGGATCTAATAAGATCTATGATTGATGCAATTTTAAGTTTAGCATAGGCTCCTTTGTGGGTAGATACTTATTTCCTTGTGGGATATTTTTCCATATATTGATTCCTTAGAGATCTTCTTAGATGTGACTGTATCTTCATTGTATCCTGCAAGATATTTGTTTATTAGTTTGTTGTTATTAAAATATAGTATACGAATGTCGGGCTAACAACACATAGTCTGTCAATTTTCATAATGCATTTTCTTTTTTCTCCTCATTTCATTCCCATTAGAAATCAGAAAAGATAGTAGTAATTTCCTTACAAAGGGTACTCAGGGAATTGAAAACAAGCCTACACATATGAAAGCACTGATTTAAGCATTACTTTCTTTCCCACAAGACTTAGTCAAAGTGTATTCGGGTTGGTGAGAACTCAGTTATTTATGCACCAATACACTTATGAATTTAACTAAATTAATTCAAATATGGACCAAGTCGAATTAATTCTAAATAGATTGTATGGACAAAATGTACTTTCTAGTTCAATTATCATCAGTAGTGATTCTCTTGCACGCAGTTATCAAATCCTTGATTCATCTTCGAATGTGTCCAACTTAATACACCACTTATTTTAGATCGGAGGAAATATACAACATGTTAATCACTTTTCAGTAAAATGTCTATCCATCCACAATGTTTCATTTATGTGTCTCAAATTGATTTTTATTTTTTATATATTCCAAAAATCATTGACATGTTCAATAAACACATTGTTTCTCGAAAAGAAAAACATATAAGAAACTTCTTATTTTATTTGTGAAGCACTGTCATCTCATGAACCACGTCCAATTAAAGGATAAAATAGTAGAAAAAATAAAAAGAAAAAACACCTAATAATTCATCTAGTAGAAGAAGATTTAAACCTACAAGTTGGTAATTCTGGAGTCTAATGTGTCGGGTCATGGGTCTTTTTTCCTTCCTATGTGGATAAATAAAACTCAATTTGGATCAACACACTTTTGCCCATAGGCCCATTAGTATAGGAAATATATATAGATCTTTTTTAGGACCATCCACAAAGAGAGTTTTAGCAGCCACAAAAGAGAGAAAGAGTGCGAATTTTCGTCCAAAAATTCCAGCTACAACTGTCAACTTTAAATTGCGATTCCCGCTTCATTTCTTGTTCGATTGAGCTAATTTTTGGTTAGTTTGTTCCTGTAATCTCAATATTTGATTAGAAATTGATGGAGGAGGATTTGGTGGCCTGTAGTTCCAGTTTTTCATCCCTGAACAACAGCTATGTTTTTGGTATTTTTGCTCCTTTTAATTCTCTAGTTTTGGTGTTATATTATTGTGTTGTTGCTCGTTGTTTGACACTTGTTTGGTGGCCATTTTGAAGAAAAATATTGTAACTCTTGGTGATTATAGTGAAGGTTTAGTCTCGTGATTTTTTACTCTTTAAACCAAAGTTTTTTCACGTAAATTTAGTGTCTTGTTATTCTTGTCTTATCGTATTTGTGTAATTGATTTATTTTCTGCCATATTCTTTATTTTTATTGGATTTGATTATCTCCTCTTGGTGAAAATTGAAAGGGAAGTTAGACTTAGGTATTCTTACGTTGCTATCTTGTTGTGCACCATTGATTGTGCCCTGCCTTTCCCAACAAAGTGGTATCAGAGCATTGGTTATTGCTGATTGTCGATTTGAATGATGGAGAAAAATATGAGCAAGATGATATGTTTGAATGGTAGTAATTATCATACGTGAAAATACAAGATGAAAGATCTTTTCTTTGTCAAGAAAATACATTTACCTGTATTTGCGTCTACCATACCAATTCATGACAGATAAGAATTGGAAATTTGAGCACCTACATGTTTGTGGCTATATCAGACAATATGTTGAAGATAATGTTAAAAACCATATTGTGAATAAGACACATGCCAAAATTTATGGGACAAGCTTGAGACACTTTATGCTTCGAAGACTGATAATAACAAGTTGTTCCTGATTAAGCAATTGATGAATATTAGGTATAAAGAGGGCAGTCGTATTCCTGGTCATATAAATAATTTTTAGGATATCCTTGATCATCTATCCGAAATGGGTGTAAAGTTCGATGAAGAAATTCAGGGACTTTGGCTTCTTAATACTCTGTCCGACTCTTGAAAAACTCTTTGAGTTTCTTTGACTAATTTTGCTCCCAGTAGTATTGTAACTATGGAATATGTTAAGAGTGGTGTTTTGAATGAATATATGAGAAGATCTCAGGCTTCATTTTCTTCATCTTCACACTCTGATGTTTTAGTTACTGAAGAGAGAGGAAAAAACAAGTCTAGAGGTTCGAATAATAGAGACAAAGTGAAGCAAGTCGAGGTCCAAATTCAAAAATGGTACATGTGACTATTACAACAAAAGAAGGCATATCATAAAATATTATTACAAGCATAAAAGAGATATGAGACAACATAAGAAAGAAAAAGGTAATGAAAATCATTTTGTTGTTGTTGCTAATGATGATATTCTTGTTGTTTGTGGTGAGAATGTCATTAATCTTATTCGTGATGAGTCTAGTTGGTTTATGGATTCTGGTGCTACTTCTCATGTTATGTCAAAGAAGGAATTATTTTCTTCTTATACTTCAGGTAATTTTGGAATGTTAAAAATGGGCAATAATGATAAAGTAAAAGTATTTGGCATTGGCACTGTTCGTTTGGAAAGTAATAGTAGTTTCAAACTAGTTCTCAATAATGTCAAGCATGCTCCAGATGTCCGCTTGAATCTGATTTCTGTAGGAAACCTTGATGATGAGGGTTATGTTAACACCCTTGGTGTTGGCCAGTGAAAGCTTACTAGATGTTCGATGATTGTGGCTCGAGGTAACAAGTTGTCTAACTTGTACGTATTTTAGGGCTCTACTTCTAGAGGCTTGATAAAGTTGGTAGAGAATGATACCTCATCAGAGTTATGGTATAGAGATTGGGTCATATAAGTGAGAATGAGATTGATAGTTTGGCTAAGAAAAATTTACTTTCTGGAGTGAAACAAGAAAAGTTGAAGAAGTGTGTTCATTGCTTAATCGGTAAATAGAAAAGAGTTTCTTTTCAGAGTCATCTGCCTTTAAGAAAACTTAATTTGCTGAAGTTGGTACATTCTGATTTGTGTGGTCCTTTTAAAGTAAGGTCTCATGGTGGTGCACATTACTTTGTGAATTTTATTGATGATCATTCTCGCAAACTCTGGGTATTTTCTTTGAAGTCCAAGGATCAAGTACTTAATCTGTTCAAGGGTTTTCAGGCTTTGGTTGAAAGGCAAATAGAGAAGAAATTAAAATGCATCCGTTCAGATAATGGTGGTGAGTATATTGGTCTTTTGGATAGATATTGCAGAGAGCAGGGTATTCGGCATCATAAAACTCCTACAAAGACTCCTCAGTTGAATGGTTTAGCAGAGAGGATCAACAGAACTCTAGTTAAGAGGGTTATATGTATGCTTTCGGATACTAAGCTACCAGATTCTTTTAGGCAGAAACACTTAATATTGCTGTTTATGTTATTAATTTATCTCCTACTTTTACTTTGGATAATGATGTCCCTAACATAGTTTGGTCCGATAAGAATTTTTCTTATGATCATCTTAGAGTCTTTGGGTGTAAAGCCTTTGAACATGTTCCCAAGGATGAAAGGTCAAAGTTGGATGTTAAAACTAGGTAGTGTATCTTCATTGGTCATGGTCAAGATAAATTTGGATATCATTTTTATGATCCAGTTGAGAAGAAACTTGTTAGAAACAGTGATGTTGTGTTCTTTGAAGACCAAATAATTAAAGATTTTAACAAAGCTGATAAGGTTAATTCTTAGAGTAGTGAAAGCCTAGTTGATGTTGATCCAGCTTTTTTGATCATTACTCCTGAAAAAAGTCTTCATGATAAAAATCAAGTTGATAATGAAGATGATGATCATGTTCAGAATGATCAGCATGATGTTGTTGATGCTCCAGTGTTAGTTGATATAGTTGATCAACAACCAGTTGTTGATGCTCCAGAGAGTTGTCTCAGACAATCTACTAGAGATAGAATACCTTCATCTTATTATTCTCCCAAGGAGTATGTACTCTTGACTAACCGAGGGGGAGGGGGAGCTGAGAGTCGTGATGGGGCCATGGAAAATGAAGAAAAAAAAGTGGTTTGATGCTATGGAAGATGAGATTAAATCTATGCATGATAATCATACCTTTGATTTGGTAAAACTGCCTAAACACTGAAAAACTTTGGAAAACAAGGGTTTTTTTGGGGTGAAACATGAAGATGGTAACTCAATTCCATGGTACAAGGATAGATTGGTTGTGAAGGGATTTAATCAGAAAAAGGGAGTTGATTTTAATGAGATATTTTCTCCAATTATGAAGATGTCATCCATTCGTGTGGTTCTAGTGTTAGCTGCAAGTCTAGATTTAGAGGTTGAGCAAATGGATATTAAAGCTACTTTTCTCCATGGTGACTTAGATGAAGAAATTTATATGGAGCAACCTGAAGGTTTTGAAGTCAAGGTAAAAGAGATTTATATTTACAAATTGAAGAAGAGCTTGTATGATTTGAAATAAGCTCCTAGGTAGTGGTACATGAAGTTTGGTTCTTTTATGAGTCAACAGGGCTTCAAGAAGACTACTTTAGACCATTGTGTTTTTGTGCAGAAATTCTCTGATGGTGACTTTATTATTGTGTTGCTTTTATGTTGATGACATGCTTGTTGTTGGTCATAACACTTGTAGGATTCAGAAGTTGAAGTAAGAGTTGAGTAAGTCTTTTTCTATGAAAGACTTAGGACCAGCAAGGCAGATTCTTAGCATACAGATTATCCGTGACCGAAAGGCCAAGACGTTGTGTTTCACAAGAGAAGTACATTCAGAAAATACTTCAAAGGTTTAACATGGACAAGGTTAAGGTTGTCACTAAACTTTTAGCTATGCACTTCAAATTAACCACGAAGCAGTGTCCTTCCTATGATAATGATAAGGAAGATATGAAGAGAGTTCCTTATGCTTTAGCCGTTGGTAGTTTGATGCATGCAATGATTTGCACAAGACCAAATATTTATAATATTGTTGGTATTGTTAGCTATTTTCTTTTTAATTCAGGAAGAGAATGTTGGAATGCTGTGAAGTGAATTATAAGAGATCTTTGTGGCACTTCTAGTCTGAGTTTGTATTTTGGTACACAGAAGCCTATTCTTTGTGGTTATACAAATTCAGACATGACTGGTGATATTGATACTCGCAAGTCTTTTTCAGGGTATTTGATTACTTTTGCAGGGAGAGTTGTGTCTTGACAATCTTGGTTGTAAAAATGTGTTGCCTTATCTACTACAGAAGCTGAGCTTATTGCTGTTGTTGAAACTTATAAAGAATTTCTTTGGATGAAGAAATTCTTAGGGGAACTTGGTTGTGCTCAAGATATGTATGTGCTTTATTGCGACAGTCAAAGTGCTATATATCTTGGCAAGAATTCTATATTTCATGATCGGTCTAAACACATTGATGTGAGATATCATTGGATTCGAGACATGCTGGATTCTAAGTTGCTTGAACTTGTGAAGATTCATACGAATGATAATGGTTCCATCATGATGACTAAAAATTTTCCAAGAGGAAAGTTTGAAGATTGTTGCATGATCGCCGGAATGGCGGTCTCCTCGACATAGTTGGGAGGGGAGAATTGTTGGTTCATGGTCTTTTTTTCTTCCTATGTGGATAACTAAAGCCCAATTTGGACCAATCCACTTTTGTCCATAGACCCATTAGTATGGGGCATATATATAGATCTTTTTTAGGTCTTATTCACCAGCCACAGAGAGTTTTAGAAGCCACAAAAGAGAGAAAGAGTGCAGATTTTCGTTCAAAAATTTCAGCTACAACTGTCAACTTCAATTTACGATTTCCGCTTTGTTTCTTGTACGATTGAGCTGATTTTTGGACAGCTTGTTCCTATCATCTCAATATTTTATTAGAAACTAACGGAGGTGGATTTGATGGCCTGTAGCTCCTTTTTTTATTCCCGAACAGAAGCTATGTTTTTGGTATTTTTGCTCTTTTTTATTCTCTAATTTTGGTGCTATCTTGTTGTGTAGTTGCTCGTTGTTTGGCACTTGTTTGGTGGCCATTTTGGAGAACAATATTGTAACTCTCGGTGATTATAGTGGAGGTTTGTCTCGTGATTTTTTACTCTTCACACCGAAGGGTTTTCTACGTAAATTTGGTGTCTTGTTATTCTTGTCTTATCATATATGTGTGATTGATTTATTTGTTGTCATATTCTTTGTTTTGCTTGGATTTGTTTATCTCCTCTTGGTTCAAATTGAAAGGGAAAGTTAGACTTGGGTATTCTTCCGCTGCTACCCTGTCGTGCACCTTTGATTGTGCCCCTGCCTTTCCCCACAAAATGTAGTTGTTTGGACACCTGCTTTGAAAGGGTTGATTTTACGCTACACAAATTCATAAATCACAATAAAAATAAATCTATTTTTTTTTTCAATAATATTAATCAGTACACAGTGTATAATCAATTGTAAATAAGTAATGTATGATAAGTCAGCATACTAATTATACACTTATTATTTACAACGTTTTCTTCCTGTACAGGAGTACGTAGATCGGCAGAAGTTTCATATATGATTTTAAAGCCGAACATCACTTTTTAAAAAAAATAAATTGAAACCTTGTCAATTATTTTTCTAGGGATATTAACATCCATGTACAATTCTGGTGACTTTTCTAGTCAAGGTCTACGTTTAGCTATTGATACTAAAAAAGATTGACCTTATATGACCAATTCATCTATAATCAACAATTTTCCAGAAATGGAACCGATTTTGAATTTCACGCTCTATAATATATCCATTCACAACATTTCTAAGATACACAAAACACATATGTTCTTATTTCTAATAATAGTCGATGGGGATTCAATCTTTTCATCAAGAAAATTAATTCTTAAAGAATATAATTCAAGTTAAGGATTTTCATAAATTTCAATCTCCACTTCCTTCTTCTTTTCCTCTATCTGATTGAATTTATATCTATGAGAGGGCGTGGTTGGAATTAATTGAAAACGCCAATACGCATACCCAAAATTTTGAGAAAGTTTAGATGTAATTTGAGCTTATTTCAAGAAAAAAATGAAAACCTATAAAATGGCAAGGTGATATGGGTAGATCACATTGTATGCAATATATTGTGTATATAATTTTTATCACATCTAACTTCTCATGGATTTGCACAAATATACGTTAGATAGGAGATAAACAGATATACAATATGGTATACATTGATAAACATAGATAGACCTAAGATACAATAAGCGATACATAAATGTTGTCGTCTTAAACCTCGAGTTTCAATCTAAATTTATCTCAAATTAGCCTTAAATAGTCTCCAAACACCTCTAAAATTGATATCAAATTTCTCAACAAAATTTAATATCACCCAATTAAAATGATTCACAAATATGTAGATCGTAAAAATTCAAATCTAACTATAATGGTCTTCGGTAGTGTTTTTAAGTCCCTTCCATCAAAATATTGATGGTGAGCTTTCATCTTCACATGTTCCATTTGAAGCTTTATCCTCTTCAAAGTAGGTCTTATATACTTTTCCATTTAAAGAAAACGTACAAATTTATACGTTAAAGCACTTGCGAATTGACATTTCATTCAATGAGCTTAATTTGTAAAACGCTTAATCGAAAAGTGTTACCACTAATCATCTTAATTTATGTGAGATATTATGTTACTCAACTATTAGAATGGTGAAAGAGAGAGACGTTACGTTGTTGTGAATAAACTTTTGAGATTTCGAAAAAGTAATTAGATAAAACCTTAAGGAGGGGGAGCTAGATGGGATTGGAAATTTTAAAATATTTTAAAGATAATTTCTTTTAAAAATGATCAATTTCATAAATATATGTTGTTAATGCCTTTTAGTGGGTGAACTTGATATACAGTGTCAAATTCTTCTTTTTCTTTTTCTCTCCTTTTCTTTGATTTCGATTGGAATTTGGGCTGATTTAAGCATATTACCTTATTTCATTAGCTTTAGTTAGGTTCTTATGCAACTATACAAGTCAAACAAGAAGCTTACAGTTAACATAGAAAATAACTTTGTACATCTGTTATAGCCAATTTGCTTTAAAAATTATTGCATCTTTTAATGTTGCCTTTTACCTTCTTTTTTTTTTTTTTTAATCTCACTTTTGCACTTCTAAGATTGTACACATCTATTCCCACACACTTTTATGTATTTGTTTTTTTGTTTTACACTATTAAACACCTTGTATATGTTGCCTATTAGGTTTGAATATAATGTAATATAAGGTGGAGAAAATGTAACACTTCATGAATTTAGAATAAATTTTAACTCATTAAATTCGTTTGATAGATCCAAATCATGATAAATTATTTGTGCACATGTATTAAAGTTGATGTCTAAGCGTGTATCGACTGTACAAAAAGATTGAAGTTGAAACAGTCCGAAAAAAATTGTGTCAAGGTACGGTGAAGATATGGATCGTATAATAGACATAAGGACCGCATGCTGGGTCGCATGTGAGATACAGATAAAGTTGACATTAAAGTTACATACGTTGAGATGAGGAACAACATATGGACTGCATGTTGGACATACAGTCCACATGTCGGGTCATTTGTTTGAAGTCCAAAATAAGGCTGTCAAGAGGGCCGGGCCGGGCAATTCGAAACTGACCTGTTAAAATTAATTGGGTTGTGGGTCGGGTTGGGTTCGGGTTAGGGTTAAATGGACCGGGCTGGTACGGGCTCAATAGTAAGACATATACTACAACATATATATATATATACTACAATATATTAAGTATATATATATTATAGAGTTATATACTAATTTATAAAACATATACGCATGTATACATTAAATATGCACGTCTATAGAAGATATACACACACATATATGCACCATTCAATGTATATGTACTACTTTAAATAAAACATATACTACAATACATATACATTACAATATATATATATATATATATATATATATATATATATATATATATATAGTTATATACTAATTTATAAAAGATATCTACACAAATATACGCACCACTCAATATATATGTACTACTTTAAGTAAAATATATACTACAATATATATATATATATATATATATTATATACACTACAATGTATATACAATTTATAAAATATATACACATGTATACATTAAATATACACATCTATAGAAGATATATACACATGTAATGAGGCATGATCACTCCTCCCCTTGGGTATACTCCTGACCCACATTCAGGAAATTTTGATCCTCATGTACGATGTGCATATCATTCTGATGTTCAGGATCACAGTATTGAAGATTGTCGTGCTTTGAAAAGAGAAATAGAAAAGATGATTCAAGAAAAATTAATTGTAGTGCAAAACATTGATATTACGAGCGTCACAAAGAATCCTTCACCAACACACAGTAATGCACAATACGTTGGAAGCAATGAGTTAAGCATAGAGATCCAGAACTTATTTGTTAAAGAAAATATATTGGACAGTGGTGAAAACTCTAGTCATGGTGATTTACAAATCAGTGGCTAAGATGTCAAGCTTAGCAATTGGAAAGTCACTTCTCCCCTTACCAAGAAAGATTATTGGTATTTTGTTTTGTTTTCCTTTCTGTTTTTTGAATTATCTCAGGGTTGTAGTTCAAAATCTATCTTGTTTAGTTTCTCTGTCGTCTTTGTTTAAACCCTTCTATTTTTTCTTTCATTGAAATATGTTGTCCCTTATTTTTTTTGGTCTTATTTAAGTTGTTTGTTTGTCTTCTTTACACAATACATTATGTTGGTTTTAGTGTTATGACATGCCTGCAGAATTTTTAGCCAGATCTTAACATCCAGTTTAATCATGAAACATTGAATCAAAGGGCTAAAGTTAAAAAAAAGGGCATCTGAGAAATTGATAGAGCGTTGAGACATTTGGTGACACTGTGAAAGATTTTTTCAAAATTAAGGCAATTATTTTGAGAATCACAAGAATAACTTGATCATCAATTGAAAAATATATCTCAATTAGGTCAAATAGTGGATGCAGGATCCCTATATCAAGAGAAACAGGAAGATAATCAGCTCCACAAAAGCATGAGTCATTCGATGTGATGGTTGTACAACAGAGATGGAGTTGTATGTTTGACAAGTGTAGAAGAAGAAATGGCACACGTGCTCAGTTAAAGTTAGTGTTGTTAAAGTGTTACAGTTGATCTTCATCTTTCACTTCATATTGCATGATGTGTGCTTGCATTTTTAATGGTTCATATGATGAAGGCATTTTGTTCGCTATCCAAATATTATGTCATCCTTTGTTTAACTTATTTGAGCTTTAGTTCTATTTTCTTTCATACCCTCTTTTGAAATCAAGATAGAGTCAGCAAAGCTAAAAAAAAAAGTGTCGAGCAAAAAAATAGAGCCAGAAAAGTTTTTTTTTTTTAAAAAAAGAAGAGAGTACAAAATGTGTCAAAAAGGAAGAAAAGAGATGAGTGTCAAGAAAAATAGAGTCAGAAAAAGTTTCAAAGAGAAAAGAGTCAACAAAAAGAAAAGAGGAAGTCAGAGTCAAGCAAAGAAACAAGTTGCCGAAACTACGTGTGACTTGATTCTCCTTTCTCGGGAGTGAGATACATAGGCTGCCCTACTCTAGGCTTGGTCCAACCAAATGAACAATTTAGAATTACCCAGCCAAAAGAAACTAGAGCATGAGTTAATCTTCGTTGTTTGAGTCGATTTCAAAAGTTGTAAGTCCCACCCCACTTCAAGTTCCATTTGAGCCGCATGTCATCCTTTCTATTTAACCATATCCAAAAGCCAAGTTACAACCAAAGAAAAACCTTCAGATCAATCTTTGAGAATGTTAAGGCTAAGAATGCAATGGATGTGATGATACATCTGGGTACCACTTGTCTTCCTCAGCATAAGAAACAGGGAGAGAAATAAAAATGAGAGAGTCTTATTGGTGAAAACTCTCACGGGCATCGTAAGGCGATGGTAATTGAGAGAAATAAAAATGAGAGTTATACTGGTGAAAACACTCACGGGTATCATAAGGCGATGGTGAGCTGAGAGAAATGAAAATGAGAGAGTCACATGGGTGTAAATCCTCGCAGACACTCAAATTGAGAGAAATAAAAATAAGAGAGTCTCATTACCTTAGGTCAATGGTGAGTTAAGAGAAAGAAAATGAAAGGGCCTTGTCGGCGAAAACCCTTCAAGGCGTCACTAGTCGCATGAGGTCTGTGAGTGCAATTGACTTAAGAAAGCAAGTCAGTTTCAGGGTCATTAACTCAACAATAATTGGTGAAAAGTTTAAATGGAAAGATCAGGCCACTTAATCCAAAAATGCATGACATAATCATTAGAATTGATTGTCATTTTCAGATAATTTTTTTCTTTTCTCTATTTTCAAAAAGGAACAAACATTTTTTTCTTTCTTCTCTGTATTTCTATTTTTTTGTCCTTTTGAGTTTGTCATTCGAACAAAAATTATTTTTCTCATGTCTTTGAGTCAAGTCTATATCAAAATAAGTGAGAATGGATCTCAAAACTTGCTACCAACTTCTTCAATTGCAAAAAGCAATACAATAGGCCATCACATAAAAGAAACATGATTGTAAGGTGAAACAAGACAGGCAAGAATTTTTGTCAGAAAACTAGTTTAGGGAATCAAGGAAAAATCAAGGTTCAAAAGATTCATCTGAGAGACATAGCAAAATGGAGATACTGTGTTTCCTTCTGGGTCATTTTTAATAATCTGAGTTTGGATCAATGGTGCAACAAGTCAATGACGTATGTCATTAGCTGAAAGCAAAATTAATGGAATAAGTGCAAGAAAAATCGTCTCAAAAGTCAAAGTCGCAAGCTAACCACCCTATTTTAAACTCACAAGTTTTCGTTGTATGAAATATGAATAGTTGCTAACTTTTAATCAAAGGCTTCAAAGCGCAAATATCTAGGGGTGCAAATCCTTATTTCTGCAATATAAGAGCAGTGTTGCTGTACAGATTTAATAATCACAATTATGGTAAAAATCATCATCTTGTACCCATAAGAGACACATTCTCTTATCTGGGTCTTTCATGTCTCATGGCTAAAAGGTTCACTTCCTAATTTGAGTCGTTAATCCTAAAAGATGTACTTTTAGTAAAAATCTTTCACTTTCACTCTTAAGAGAGGGACTTGTTGGTCTTAGTCATTCAATTTCACCCTAAAAAGGTGCATTTGTTGATCAGAATCTTGATTATCTTTGCATTATGCATTGTTGCAAGTAGTTGTGATTGAATTTGACACCCGCAAAAGTTTTTGATGATAAACTGGGACAAAAAGAAAATTTAATTTCTTGTATTTGGAACTTTACTTTAGGACCCTCCTAGAAAATGAGACTTTATTTTTTTATTTTTCTTTTGGAAAATGGAATCTTTCTTTATCATAATCTTTGTGTGGGATAATTTCTGTTCTAGTTTTGATTTTGAGTTCAGTAGCCCGCCTGAAGAATATGGTGATGAAATGCCAAGCAAAGAGCCTACCTGAAAAATAGGGTGATAAAATTGCAAGTCAAGAGCTCATCCGAAGAACAGAGTTAGGAAATTGTAAGTCAGGAGCCTGCCTGAAGAGTAGAGTGATGAAATTGCAAGCCAGGAGCCCGCCTGAAGAACAGGATGATGAAATTGCAAGTTAGGAGCCCGCCTGAAGAACAGGGTGATAAAATTGAAAGTCATGATCCCGCCTGAATAACAGGGTGATGAAATTACAAGTCAGGAGCCCTCCTGAAGAACAGGGTGATGCACTTACAAGTCGGGAGCCCACCTGAAAGAACAGGGTGATAAAGTTGAAAGTCAGGAGCCCACCTGAAGAATAGACTGATAAAGTTGAAAGTCAAGAGGTCGCGTGAAGAACAGGGTGATGAAGCCCGCTTGAAGTACAGGGTGATGAAGTTGAAAGTTAGGAGCCCGCCTGAAGAATAGGGTGCTGAAGTTGAAAGTCAGGAGCCCGCCTAAAGAACAGGGTCAACAGAATTCCTTAGTCGGAATCTCTGTTCGTGGATCAGTTTTGAAAGAGTCAAAAATCATTTTGAAAAAGAATTTTCAAAGGTAACTTGGCACACCAGATTTATGCCAAGTAACGACTCTGAGTTTTGGTTGTTAAAAATCCTTTTCGAAACAAATTATTTTCTTTTGTCACTTAATATAAAATCCTTTTCAAACTTAAAATCATATCTTTTTTGGTAAAAAAAAAAAAGGGTGTGATACTAAGAAGGATATTTACTTTTTAAGATATCCTCTATATGTAAGAGAGGGATTAGGATAAGGGGTCAGATTTATTTCACCAACAACATTATAGAAGGAGGGCGAAAGAAAAAGAAATGAGGGACTACAAGTACATACTTCTTGTTTACAACAATCACTAGTTATGCAAATCAAACGATGTCTAATGTTCTACAATGTCCCGATTGAGTTAATTTCAGATGAATAAAGGTGCACGATATAATCCAAGCAGTCCAAGATAGATTAAATTTCAAATTTTCAATTTAGCTCAGTAATCATTCAAAACAGAGAATACATTTACTTTAAGCAAAGTACTTTTTCCTTGCTCTACCCCCCACAAAGTACGTCAAAAATGTCCAAAAAAATATATTAATTAAATCAGAAAAATTCCTGACAGAATGTCATATTAAATTAAAAGAACGTCTATCTAGATTATTAAGAAGTGTAGAACAGAACACTTGAATGCTGACAAACTATAATAGTTGGAATTAACAAAAAAGTATAAAGGTGATTTCAATGAAACAACAGAAGATTCGAAGAGGAGACAGAAACAAGAACATGCTTCACTGATAATGGAACAAACATGCACAGAAAGATTCCCTTAAATGAGGAATTATGTGAATGGAGAAAATTTAAAATTAATAAAAAAGATGAGGTCAAAGTACTACAAATTTTAAAAGTTCTCTATCACTCAAATATAAGTAGTTAGCTACGATATATTCAATGTCAGAAATTTTTATTATTTCTTAAAGTTCGAGTGGATTTAAGTAATATTCCGTAAATAGAAACAAAGTGAGTATCTATGTGTTCTTGGACACATTTAATTCTTTAAATTAGTTTTTTGAGTTGAGTTAAGTTCAATTTCCGCTTCTTTTATTTGGTAATAGGGTTGAACATTTCGATATATTCTTGTTCTAGTGTGTTGGGTTGGTTGAGAGAATGAATGATATCTTCTTATGAGCAATTATGACATCATAATTATGTTCAATTTTGAAGTTGAGACAGGTCAATTTTTTACCTACGCAGCGTCCCTACTTATCCCATAATGTGACTTCTCTCTTGTTTTTATTCTTTCATAAATTTATTTCTCCAATTAATAGCACAATGTCTCTGCAATTTGACCAATTTGTGCTCTTCCCCTAATTGTTTGAGTTCTTATAGTACCATTCAATAATTAATGGTTATTTTTCGAGGTGGAATGAAAACTTAAACGGGTTCTTAATTTGCCATCTAATTCATAGGTATTGAGTTTGTTTAGTTTTGTAATACGAACAGAAGTTCATGGGTTCTCTCTAACTCATAAACCCCAGTTTATATTCCGGAGTAGCCTATAGCTGATCTGTCACTCAATCTACTTAAACAACCTAAAAAGGCTTGACACCCTCTAGTTTGGACAGTGACCTCTTCTTATATATGGCATGGCTTGATTAGTTATTCTCTCAGTTGGGATAAGATTCTAACAAATGAACCCGTAACTAATACTCTCCTTCGGGTACTCATTAAATTAAAACAACTTTATAGAAAAAAGAATTTTGTGTGTGTTGTGTGAGAGGGACGTCTCTATAGTGAGTACATGTTGTCTCACTCTATCAACATCTGCCATATTATATATTGGCCCCCAAAGCCCATTGATATTTCTCCATCCTTTCTCTGCCAAAACTCTTGAGCCTTTCTGTCTAGATTCCTTTCTGCTGCTAAATAATAGGACTTTCTGCCATGCAACATGCATTCCTCTTACTGTACTTCATACACCTAAAGTAAAGCTAAAAGGTTCTTTTCCTTTCCTTTCCCTCTCCCCTGTCCCTTTCTCTTTCTAGCTACCTAGCTAGTATTCAACTCTTAACAACTATAAGAGGTCGTTTTGTAGAAGATATTAGAGCAAATAATAGACGTATTAGTTATAGTATAATTAACTAATTTTTTGTTTGGTGAAATTTTTTTTACTAACATCCTATTTGCTATTATCATATCTGTAATCAAACATAGTAAACCGTGGTATTAGCATCACCAAGCTAAGGTTATTAATTCATGCATTTACATGATTAAAGGAACACTTTTCTCTTAAATGTAGAATCCAGATGATTTGGAGGATATTTTTATAAATAAATAATTTCTTTTATAAATTATGGAATATATATTATTTTAATAAATCAAATCAAACAAGGAATAATTAAAAAATAATGTCAGCATAATTAATTCCGATAATACTAATACTTTTCATTCGAAGACATTCTTATACACCCGACTAAAAGACCCCTGACAAATTCGGATAGTAATTTTTGCTTCCTCAACTTCACTTCCACCTAATTCGAAATGGACGGTCTTACTACACGAGATGCGGCAGATTCAGCCGAATCTATAGCAGCTAACTCAAAATTCTAAAGAGAGGTAGATCTACCGTGCAATTAGGAGTGGCAAACAGGCAGCGCGAGTCAAAAATGGATTAAAAACAAATAAAATATTTGACTCACCCATATTTATAAAAACAATAAATTAATTAATGGAAAGATAACATGAATGATTTCATGAATAGTCAAAGTAAGAACAAGCTAAAAGTCAAAATAACTTTAGAACTCCAGAAAGCAAGAAACCTGATCGATTTGAAATACTTTCAAGGTTAAAAGTGTAAGATACATATGTTATTCAACTGAATATCGACAATATCCATACTGAAACCATTTTTAAGAAGTTTGTGATCCAATTCATGGATGGATCAGATGGTTATTTATTTATTTTAGTCATTTTATTAGTAGTCCTGCATGTAACATATATCACAACAACATAGCGTGAAACACATACCACAACAAAATAGCCTGTATATTCCCACCAATGTAATATATAGGTTTACATAAATCTAAAAGCTTTTGATCCTATATATTTACAAAAGTTTCACTACATGTTTATAAATATTTCACTATGAAATTAATTATTATTATATATCCTAACTTGGGAATTAACTTTAAGTTAGCGTAGAACCCTTAAACTTTATGTATCTGATTATGTGAGATCATACGCACACCAAAGGTGGATGTGTGTTTATTCCTTGATTATCCATGTGTTTCAATGGTACACAAACAGTAAAAAGTTTCTGAAAATACATCTGAGAATAATTCGGAACCAAAAGACTGAATAACAAAAGAAAAGACAAATTCAATTAAAAGTAGTTAAGCTTCAGAGGAAAGAATTACTTCATCCCCATTTTAACCTTACAATAGAATGTTCCACTAAGAAAATTAATTTTGTTAGAATCCTATCAAGTTACAATTATTAGACTAGGAATTTAATTAATCTCATTGTAATTCACTGATTGAAGTTTGATTAAAAGGGGTTTTTCCAGACATAAATTTCAACCAAGTTGGAATATTTATTTGTTTTTTCTTATAGTCATATCAATCAATTAAGTACGAACAAACAAATCAAAAACCCAATGAGATAGCCACACTGTTTTAAATGAATAATAATATAGGGGAAGAAAAATAATGTACTGGATGTATTTTCCTATTATAACCAACAAGAGTCCTCTAGTACGGAATTACCTTTGTTAGGGAGCGCGCTTCATTCTTCAATATGAAACTTTTCGACGTGAATTCAAATTTAGTCAAACTTAAATGCACATATCGAACAACGAAAAACCAAAAAAAATAAATTATTTTCCTATTATAAGATCAGCACAAGTTATTCCTAAGTCAACTTTTAGGCATCCACTAACAAACATTTTCCACGTCTATGCAATTTCATTTATAAACAACAAGAAGCATTAAGTCAGACATAGAAGGATGAAATCATTATACAATATGTCTAAAACCATTTGACTTTGGCAAAAAATAATGAAACATTATTATCAGCAAAAACAAAATACTAATACTAAAATAAGATCAAATAGCATGTTCTATTAATTTGTCCTTGGACTTTATTTTTTTCTTATTTGGTTTCCTCTTGAACTCCGTGTACCCACACTAAAGTTTCGACTAATTCAAATTGCATACTGCAACATTCATTTTGGGGATAACACTCAAAAAAAAAAAAATTCTTTCATACCTAGACCTCAAACCTGACATCTCTAGTTAAGAATTGGAGCGATATCACCCCTACACCTCGTTGGTCCTTGGACTTGACCTATTCTGATTATTTCGCGTTGTTATCATAAAAAAATAGGTTGTTGAGCCCACGACTAACATTGAGGTATGATTATTTCTTGTCCATTACTAAGATATAGAACTTAAAAAAAATAAAAAATTGATTAGATGCTTAAGAAAACAATTTTCAGTTTTAAGCTTTTAATTTATGTCTTCTAAATGTGTAACAAAAAAAAAAATAGTGCCCAAAAAGAATAAAAGTTATTGAACTTAAAAGAAGCAACACGTCGCATTAATCACTTACCATTATCATGAATCCTTCCTGTACATGGTTGACCTTGCTGCTAGCTAGCACTTTAGGAAAAAGATCACCCCCTCCATCTTCGGATTTATTTCTCGATCACCTATGATTAACTTCTTTGTTTGTTATAATACTTTAATTTTAATTTTTCACATGCCATGTTTGATACTACAAGATTAAAAAATATTTTGATATATTTGACATAACTTTAATTTAAGAGCATAAGATTAAAAAAATCTTCTTTATTTTCTTTCTTACATTTCGTGTCAATTCAAAACACGTAAATCTTTTTTGAAATGAAAAGAGTACTTCTTTATTTATAATCTCTAATCTATAATCTATATTTATATCTATAATATATTAAAAATGTAATGTTCCTTAGAAAAGTGATTTGAACTTTTTACCCTTCATTAAAAGACTCTACTTTAGACAAAACTGTCTTTTCACTATTTTTTAAGTTATAATTTAATTATTTTTTATTATATTAATTAAACTTCCTAAAATATAAGGGACTCCTAAAATATATGGTAGGCGAATTAATTAATATTTTATTTTCTACTAGACTTCCTTAAATATATGAGACTCCTAAAATTTATGATAGTAGAATTAATTAATATTTTCTTTTCTACTGTTCAATTAGAAAAATATTCTTAAAATAGGACTCTATTAAGGAAATACTTTTATAAATATTGAGATGTACGTTAAACTAGAGAACAAATCGGTTCGCTTATTGGGAGAATATGATTGATGTTCATCTAACTTGATTCGACTGCATGTCTAGATTGATGGATGCTTGATTTTCTAACCCTCAATTTCTTCACTGTTTTTGTCAGCATAATAGAATTCAACATGTGTGTGTGTATATATATATATATATATATATATAAATTTTTCTCAGACAAGAATTAGTTGGATCAAAATCAAAGCTTTGTAATCACTATAATATTTCTGTTTTTATAGTTTACAGGTCGTAGATAAATGTTGATTGGCTTTGAAGAATTTTTGTGTAAAGGTTAGGTTAATTGTATTGTTTTGATATCTTTATTATCTTATTGTTTTAGTTTAATTTACAGACACCAGATAAATGTCGGTAGGCTTTGAAATTTTTTTTTAGGTAAAGGTTAGATTTAATTGTATTATTATAATATCTCTATTAGTTTGTTATTTTGTGGTAGTTTACAGTTCGTAGATGAATCTCGATCGACTTTCAGAAATTTTTGTGTGTAATATTTAAGTTTAATTGTATTGTTTGATATCACTTTTATCGTATTATTTTGTTGCAGTTTACAGGTGATACATAAATGTTAATTGGCTTTGAGGAATTTTTTTATGTAAAGGATAAGTTTAGTTGTATTATTTTGATATATCTCTATTATCATATTGTGGTAGATGAATATCGATCGATTTTTAAAAATATCTTTGGTAAAGGTTAGGTTTAATAAATAAATTATCTATCTTTACATACTCAAAAGATATTAAATTTAATTATTATATTTATCTTTATTATTTTTACAAATATCCTATTTAGTGTAATGTTTAAACTGAATAAAGTGAGGTACACGCACAAGGCGCGTCCACCTAACTAGTTAGTTTTAAAAGTGATGATATGAAGAATCAATTCCTGCATCTTCCACATATTACAAAAACCATAAATCGAACAAAAACAACTGAGTAGCACATAAAAAAAGAAGAGGAAAGCAACAAGATAAACATTTCTAGGATAATGGTTTTTTAAAATCCTTCAGTAAGAGCTTTCGTACTTTTTTTTTTTTTACTGGAACTCAGACTCTTAGGATTAAAATCAAATGATGCTTACCATCTCCTTCTTCCGATTGATTTCTCAAATGATCCCATTATATAATTAATAAAATAATCACTACTACTAATTGAGTGATCATACGAAAAATCAACTCGAATATATTTCATAGATCACAAAAACAATAAACCAAAAGAGAAACAAGGAGTAGCACAAAGAGAAAAAGAAGTCACATGATAAATATTTCTAAATGATAACGATTTTCTTTTTGGTCCTTCCTAAGAGTTGTTGTCCTTTTTGCCTTTTTGGTGACGCCAACCCACAACCTCATGATTGAAGACCGGAAATGCTTACCATCTCCATCTGTTGATTGATTTCTCAAATGATCACATATTTTTGAAATAATCGCAGCTAGTTGATTGATCATATGAGAAATCACTCCGATGCCTTCCATAGCTCACAAGTACCATGAACCAAAGAGAAACAAGGAGTAACACATAGGAAAAGAAGAAGAAAATCACACGATAAATATTTTTTAAAATTAATGGTTGGTGTGTTTTTTCTTAGAGAAAAATCACATCAACAAACTACTAACAAAACAAACTCCTATTAAGAAAAATGAAAAGACAAAACAAATAGTATCTCATGTTCTTCTAGTTTTTTTCGTTCTTTTTTCCTCCCTCCCTTCAATTTTGATCAAAGTGAAGAAGTTGACCACAACATTTGGGGCAATCATCAACTTCTTTTGGCACCATGAAATACATCAAACAAGTCTTGCAACCACCCACCACTAGTACTGGTCCTGGTCCTAGTGGTGCATTCTTTCCAATTGCATTAGTAATTATAGGAAGTTGGGGTTCTCTTGATGATGAAAATGCTGACTCTTCTGATGAAGATCCTTCACTATCATATGAGTTATCATCTTCTTCTTCTTCTGAGTAGTACAAATTGTCATTACCATACACATGTTCACCAACATTTGTCCTTGGATCTTCCTTAGCTTTCATCCCTGTCCTCCAATTAATATAATAAATTTCCCCTGTCTGCCCAACACACAAACAACGGCAGGTCAGAATTTTCAACAAGGAGATTCAAAATATAAAAAAATTAAATACACGAAGATGATAAGGAGATTCAACATTTGTTACGTATGCATAAAAATTAACCTTGATCTTATATATACAACGTAATTTTCAGGCAAAGAGTTCAAATGACCCCTTTCTCTCCCTTGTTCGCACATGACCACAAATGTCGGGGAAGTCAAAGATTTTCAGCAAGGAAATTCAAAATATAAAAAAATAAACACACGAAAAAATTAAGAAAATTCATCATGTGCTATATGCATTAGAAAAATATTGATTTTATATATACCGTGTAATTTTCCGGCACAGGTAGTTAACTAGTTCAAATGATCCCTCCTGCCCCTAGTTACGCTCCTAGTTTTACCCATGCCCACAAATTCAAGAAATCCACACATAATTCAAACATAAACGAAAATGACTAATGCAAGAAAGAAAGTAAAGTAGGCATTTCTTTCTATTTGTCTAAGTTTTAATGAATGAAGTTATTCGATATCAGTTAAAAAGATAGTGCAAGCTAATTCAAACACTATGATTTTTGTTTGTAAAAAGAGAGTGAACTACACCAATTTGTAAAATTTTCCATATAATGTCAAGAGAAAATTAAATGCATGTTTTAGCTATTTTTTCAATATTAGTTAGTTGTACTGCAAAAAATTATGAGAAATTGAGAACCAAGAGAAGTTGTCCCATTTTGCCTCTATAAGGACATGTGGAAATAATCAACAATTTCAGAATGAGGAGGAATTCCATTTGTAATTAATTTTCACTCCTTTTGTTTGTCTGTGGATAGAGGAAAATATTAAATGAAAGAAACCCAAAAATAACAAACTGACCAAACGTGAAACACAGCAAGTTAAAGTGGAGTAATGCTAAGTAATAATTATAATGAAATCCAAGATCTGGACCTTTAAGGTTATGAAAGCAATAAATGTCAAGAAAAAGACAGAAAAAATAATAAATACAAATGATTGTAATACCCCCAAAAAATTATTACGTACCTGCAAATCAAGGCATTGTTCCCAATGGTAAGGAAGAGAAATCTCAGAATTGAGTTCTAAAGTAGCATCATCTGAAGGGTTATTGTTATTATTGTTGTTGTAGGCATGATGATTTTCCAAAGAATCAGAAAATCGATCTGTCAGGGCGGCACCAGCAGCACTGTTGCTGGTGCTGCCCTGACGATGATTATTAAGAGAACAATTTTGGAGAGATCTCTCCAAAGAAGCTGTAATAGTAGCCATGTTTGGACCCGTCGCCATTCTTGTTACAAAAATCACTTAGTAATAAAAATTCTCAAAACAAATAATTATATATATAGCTATATGATTTTAGGAATACTTTTTAAAAATTTTGTGATGAATGCTACAGTAGTAATATAGTTGGAATTTGATAGAGAAGAACGAGAAGAGAAGAAGAGAAAAGAGGGAAGGAGAGACCAAAGAGAGTGGGAATCTTTTTTCTTTGAAAGAAAGGGCCAGTGTAGTACAACTACCCCCACCTGATGATAGGACCAGTTTTTTGCTCTATCTTTTCCTATTCCCACGCACTTATGCATTCTACAAAAATAACCAACCCAAGTTTACTAAAATCTCTCACTCACCACATGCATCTCACATGACCCAAAGATTAATTTCACTACAACTTTTTCTCTTTTTTCATTTGAGCTTATTTTTATCTACTGTATCATTATTTGGACTTTTGTGGGAATACACAGGATATATTGTTGTTGTTGAATCTTTGATGGGGTTTCCATTCTCTCTTTCTTCTCTTAACGTTTTTTTTTCACTTTCAACGATCACTGTCTGACCGGCCGAAATAGGTGAAGCCACACCCCCTCCCTCCCTCACTCTTCTTCTTCTCTCTCTCTCTCCCCCCCTAAGTTCGCTACCCCCTATAGTTCATTTTGTCATCGCGCCTCTGTCATCTTCGGCGGAGCTAGGGTTTTTGCTGGCTCGACTCCGACGACGGTGGAAGGGTGAAGACTGGTCTGAACCGGTTTAATATAGGAGGTAAGACGTCCATGGGAGACCAGCTCTCGACAGCACCGAGAGGAATCTCAGGTGACATTCCGGGGACGCACAACCAGACTATTTTCGGCGACCAATTTTCGACACCAAAATTATCGTGACCAGCATACGCAGGAGTACTCCGGTGATATCTGAGCTTTACTATTTTAGTTGCTTGATATTCTAGTTTCTTTATAATTTTATTTTCGGTTCCTTTACATTGTTTTTACTGTTTTTATTTTTGTATTTATAGTATTTTTTTATTTTTTTTTTGTTTTCTTAGTTACTTCAACTTTTAGTTAATTCCTATATTTTAGTTATGTCCGCCAATTTAGTTTCTTTGTATTATTCTGTTCTTTCTACTTTTCCTGAGTATTTCATATCTTGAATTCATTTAATTTGTGGGATTGACTGTTGCTTGCTTGCTTGACTGTTTGTTTGCTTGCTTATTCCATCTACTTTGCGTGTGCCTTATTTTTCCTGTCGTTGCTTTATACTTCCTGTTGTTTTTATTATTGTTGTTTTTATTTTCTTGGTGTAGTGGCAGTGGTTATTGATGGTAGAATAGGGTCATATTCGAGGGGGTTGGAGCTGGGGGTGGGGGGTGTGAGTAGGGCAGATGGGGGAGTAGGGGCAAGGTCTGGTGTTAAGGGTGGTATAGAAAGACGTGTTGCTAGAGTTGATAGGCTGAGGGTTGGGTCTTTGAATATAGGGACTCTCCAGAGAAATCCCATAGAGTTGGTGAAGATTCTTAGGAAGAGGAGGATCAATATTGCGTGTGTCCAAGAGACTAAGTGGATAGGGTCTAAGGCTAGGGATGTGGATGGTTATAAGCTTTGGTACTCTGGAAGCGAGAGGCGTAAGAATAGAGTTGGTATCTTAGTAGATGAAGAGCTTAGAGGGCAGGTAGTTGAGGTAAAAAGGATTAGTGATAGACCGATGTCTATTAAGTTGGTCTTTGGGGGGTTTACCCTGAACGTGCGTAGTGTGTATGCGCCGCAGGTGGGCTTGAGCCGCAAGGAGAAGATCTGGTTTTGGGAGGAATTGAGGTGGTAAGAGACGTGCCTAGCTCTGAGAAGATTGTTGTAGCAGGGGATTTTAATGGGCACATCGGGGCATTACCGGGAGGCTTTAGCGATGTGCATGGTGGTTTTAGTTTTGGGACGAGAAATGAGGAGGGAACTACTCTGCTAGATTTTGCGAGGTTCTTTGGTTTGGTGGTGGTGAATTCGAGCTTTCCAAAGAAGGACGATCACCTGATCACCTTTCGAAGTGAGATAGCCAAGACCCAAATTGACTTTTCGCTACTTAAGAAAGGGGATAGGGTGTTGTGTAAGGACTGTAAGGTCATTTCGAGTGAAAATCTTTCAACCCAGCATAGGCTATTGGTGATGGACTTGGGCATAAAAAAGGGTAAGAAGAGTAGGGGTGAGGAGGGGCGATCGAGAATTAAGTGGGGCGGCCTGACGCTGGTGAATGCGAGGGAGATTGGGGATAAGTTGGCAGGTATGGGGGTGTGGGAATATAGGGGAGACATAGATGGTATGTGGGATAGGGAGGCTAGGTACATCAAGGAGACTGTTAGGGAAGCGTTAGGTACGTCCAGGGGCCAGGCCGGTTACCATCGGGGGGATTGGTGGTGGAATGAAGAGGTAAAGAAGAAAGTAGAGACTAAGAAGGGGGCGTATGCAAAGTTGATTGAGAGTAAGGATGAAGAAGAGAAGCGGTTGTTTAGGGAGGAGTACAAGTTAGCGAGGAAGGAGGCTAAGCTAGCAGTTACGGCTGCTAACACGGCAGCGTTTGAGAGCTTGTATCCAGGGTTAGAGAAAACAGGGGGAAAAGGTTGTTTAGGCTGGCTAAGGCTAGAGAGAGAAAGGGTCGTGACCTATACCAGGTAAAGTGCATTAAGGGGGAGAATGGTAGAGTGTTGGTGAAAGATGGTCACATTAAGAAGAGATGGCAGTCGTATTTTCATAGGCTCTTAAATGATGAAGAGGAGAGAGTTATTGAGTTAGGTGAGCTAGAGCAATCAGAGAAGTGTCATGATTTTAGTTATTATAGACGTTTTAAGGTGGAGGAGGTCAGAGAGGTTGTTCGCAGGATGCGAAGGGGTAGGGCGACGGGACCTGATGAGATTCCCGTGGATTTTTGGATGTTTTCTGGAGAGGCTGGTTTAAGGTGTTTGACCGATCTATTTAACGATATTTTCAAGTCAGAGAAAATGCTTGAGGCTTGGAGATAGAGCACTATGATCCCTCTGTATAAGAATAAGGATGACATTCAGAGTTGCAATAACTATAGGGGTATTAAGTTATTGAGTCACACGATGAAGATTTGGGAGAGAGTGGTCGAGTGGAGGTTGAGGAGGTTAGTGCCTATTTCGGAGAACCAGTTTGGATTTATGCTCAGGCGCTCTATGACAGAGGTAATTCACCTAGTGCGGAGACTGGTAAAACAGTACAGGGAAAGGAAGAAGGACTTGCACATGGTGTTTATCGACTTGGAGAAGGCATATGACAAATTCCCTAAGAAAGTCCTTTGGAGATGTTTGGAGATGAGTAGGGTCCCGATGGCGTATATCAGTGCAATTAAGGACATGTATGATGGAGCTAAGACCCAGGTAAGGACGGTAGGAGAAGATTCAGAGCATTTTCCGGTCTTGATAGGATTGCATCATGGATCTACTCTTAGCCCATTTTTGTTTTCTTTGGTTATGGAAGTTTTAACGCGGCGTATCCAAGGAGAGGTGCCCTGGTGTATGTTTTATGCGGACGATGTGGTTTTGATTGACGAGACCCGGGGAGGTGTGAATGATAAATTAGAGGTGTGGAGACAGACTCTTGAGTCTAAAGGGTTCAGGTTGAGTAGGAGCAAGGCCGAATATTTGGAATGTAAGTTTAATGGATCGAAGGAGCAGGACGAGGTGGTAGTAAGGTTGGATTCTCAGGTGGTGTGTAAGAGGGATAGTTTCAAGTACCTCGGGTCCATGATTCAGGGGAATGGTGAGATTGACGAGGATGTCTCTCACCGGATTGGGGCGGGATGGATAAAGTTGAAGCTCGCCTCGGGGGTGTTGCGTGATAAGAAGGTGCCGGTCAAGCTTAAAGAAAAATTTTACAGGGTGGCAGTCCGCCCGACCATGTTGTATGGAGCGGAGTGTTGGCCAGTCAAGAACTCTCATATTTAAAAATTAAAGGTGGCGGAAATGTGTATGTTACGTTGGATTTGTGGTCTTACTAGGGGATAGGGTTTAGAATGAGACTATCCGGGAGAGGGTTGGAGTGGCTTCGGTGGAGGACAAGATGCGAGAGGTCCATTTGAGATGGTTCAAACACATGACGGAGAGGGGCACAGATGCACTAGTTCATAGGTGTGAGAGGTTTGCTTTGGATGATTTCAAACAGGGCAGGGGTAGGCCAAAGAAATATTGGAGAGAGGTGATTAGGCGGGACATGGAGCAGTTACAGCTTACTGAGGACATGACCCTAGATAGGAAGAGCTGGAGGACGCGTATTAGGATAAAAGGTTAGTGACTATTAGGGTAGGGCATTACCTTTTTGGTGTATTACTCTTGTTAGGATGCCTTGTTGCATGTTGTATTGGGAGTTCCTACCATTCTTTGTTTACTTTCCATTGTAGGGGCGTTTTTATGTCTTGCCATCTTGTTCCATGCGTTTTGTATGGTTATGATTACTTATCTTATCTTGAGCCGGGGGTCTATCGAAAATAGCCTTACTACTTCTCCGGAGGTAATGGTATGGACTGCGTACATCTTACCCTCCCCACATCTCACTATGTGGGAATACACTGGGTTTGTTGTTGTTATTGTACTGTATCATTATTTGGTTTCACCTGTGGGTGATAAAGGGTCGGGCCAGACCGAGCTAATTAAGAAAAAAATTAAGTCTGTCGGTTCAGGATCAGGGTTGGACCAGTTGGTTACACTATTTGGGGCATGTGAGTCTGATTTCATTAGGGTAGGTGGGGTTTATTTAGATAAAGTTAGGTCCGTAGGGGGTTGGTTCTATCGGATCAGGCCGGTCAGTTTATACTAAAATAATATTTTTAACATAATTAAAATACTTTTTAAGTATTTAATTCTTATAAAAATAATTGACTTCTATATTGAATAACTCGGAGCCGGTCAAAGTCGATCCGAGTAACCAATTTAGGAGTGACGTAACACTATAGTGTAGGATCGATTTTGAGCCATAAATAGTCTAACTAAGACCTTGTGGATTTTTATTTTTTGGTGAACCCAACCCAACCTTGGCCTTCTATATGGGTCATTCAATCAGGGTAAAAATCAATTCGATCTGATCTGATCTGATCTGATTTGTATTGGCCCAACGTATTTAACAGCTTTCACTTCTAGGAGTATGTGGTTTGGTCAGCTTAAGTAATTCTTTGAAAGGAAATCAAACTTATTAGGTTAATTTTTTTTAATATTAAAATCAATCAAACTAATATAAAATAAATTTTGTTGGTTTCACGGAGTGGTTCGACTTTTTCAATCATTTTAAATTTTACCAAATGATCGAACTTTACCTAGATCTTATTGATTTATTAGTATTGAAATAAAATTGAGCAAATATAGAGCAAAATTACAATAACATGTTTAGTATAATCTCACAAAGTGTAGTCTAGAGATGATAGGATATATACTGACATATCCCTACCTTGGAGGTAGAGAGGTTTCCAATAGACCATCAACTCAAGAAATAGAATGAAATTCATAGTGATGAAAACTTAAATCGAAACTTAATATCCATTAGTCAAATGAAGGGTATCAATATAGTAAGAGAGTTGTGAAATTTGATACTATAGTATTAGAACCGAAATAAATATTGCAATGGGATACTTACATGTTATATTCACGATAAAAACAGATTTGTGACAATCATGAGTCGTGCCAACGATCGACGAAAATTCTCACAAAAGGGATGAACTCTTTTAATCCACAACCTAGATATCCTCACTAACCTTAAATGTTATATCATTGACAAAATCGTTGTCTTTCCTAACATCTAAGATGGTGTATTTATACACTATAAAATAGGGTTTAGGAGATGGACAAGTTAATCAGTCAACGGTCCAATTAACATTCCTTATGAATGGACCTGATCCAATAGATATTTTCAAGGACAAATACACATAGTATATAGTAACAAATATGTAATAAGTTAATCGGTCAACAAACTAATTAATCGGTCATTTGACTAGTATATAGTAATAAATATGAAGCAAGGAATATATTGATAAAAGATTAATCAAATATTTTTCTATTTATATTATAAGGGATCGTTTGATATGTGGAATAAAGATAAATATGAAAAGTATATAGTAACAAATATGAAACAAGTTAATCGGTCAACAGACTAATTAATTGGTTGTTTGACTAGTATATAGTAACAAATATGAAAGAAAGAATATATATTGAAACAATTAATCTAATATATATCTATTTATACTACAAGAGATCATTTGGTCAGTGGGATAAGGACAAATATGACTAGTATATAGTAACAAATATGAAACAAGTTAATCAGTCAACGAACTAATTAATCAGTCATTTAACAGTTATTTAGTAACAACTATGAAACAAGAAATATATTGATGCTAGATTGATCTAATATTTAATTTTATTTGTGCTATAAGGATTCGTTTGACTTGTGGGATAAGAAAAATAATCTCAGAATAAAATTTGTGATTAAATTTATCTCATATTTGGTGTGAGGTATTAGATAATTTCAAAACTAGTTTATTCTTTTATTTGTACAAAAATGAAAGAATTACTATTACATACGGAATATAGAATAAAATAGTCTCATGTAATATGTCAATCTACAAATATCACTACTTATCCTATCTTGTATATCAAATAACCTGTTCTAAATCAAATTGAAGGAAAATGAATGTGTTAAATAATACAAAATTTTATTTGAATTTCGATTTTTAAAAAAATTTCATGTACAAGTTATTGTAATTACAAATTATCACAATCCTAAAGTTGAGGTCGTGATGACACCTATTTTGGGCAAGCCTTAGTAGTTAAGCCTAAACCCACATACAATAAAGGACAACTAAAAATATGAAAGAAATACCAATAAATGTGAGACATCTAGAATGAAGTCAAGCTATAATGTATAGCAAAATGAAAATTTGAAAAAAAAAAAAAATACATAAATCCCCAGAAGTGGCGCCATAATTAGAAGAGCATGTAATACATACTTTAAAAAAATTAAAATACAAAGTCTATCTAAGAAATACTAATAAAGACAAGATAAAATACGAATAGGTCCAAAAGGTTGTCCCAAACTCTAGAACTCACCCGTACTTCAGATATCAACTCTGATAGCATGAAATCAGTTGTCATGAGTCGTCTTTGACAAAGGATCTGCATAAAAAAGGCGTAGTATAAGTTCACTTATACTCAGTAGGTATCATAGACTGACTGATTAAAGTAGTAAATAATACAAGTAAAATATATTATGAGCACATCACCTGCAAATAGAAAGTTCTCAAACGGTAGCTCACACTATCTCCACTAACAATTTTAAAATATAAAAATAATAAAGGAAATTAACTGCACAACAATAACATATTAGGGAAAACACAATAATGTACAGCAATGTAATACAATCCAATGATGAATATAATACATCGCATGACTTTCGTATACATCTTTCAAGTCTCTACGCATCAAGACAGGATTCATGGGGGTTTACAGTCATATACTTTATTATATATCAATTCACCTCTACGATTAGTGTTCATGGATCTAGAATTTTATAAAGTATCTCATTCACCTCTTCGATTAATGTTCACGGATCAAGAATTTTATAAATTGTTTCTCAGTGGCATTGATTTTCATGAATTTGATGAATAAGATAAGGATGCATACTCATAACCAATTCAATATGATGATAATGAATCAAATCAATAATGGTATAAATGAACTCAAATCTCCTCAAAATGATAATAATCATGATGTGAACCCTCTTCGGCACAATTAAAGTGAATAGTCATATAGACATCAATAATATTATCTCAAAAACTCCTTTCTCGGATATTAGTGTCATGATAAATGCAAATAATATTCAGAAAGGACTATAATATCTATTCAAACTTCCGCACGGGGCAACACAATATTAATAATGGCAGTTAATGCACAAATAAGACCTACAATATCAAATAAAGCCTTTACTCAGGCATCACCATAATTTTATGCTCTCAAGTCAACAACAATATGCTAATAAGCCCTCATACGAACATACAACAACAACAACAACAACAACAACAACAACAACAACAACAACAACAACAATAATAATAATAATAATAATAATAATTCCTTGACCAAATTTTTTAATCCATAGCATGCTTTATAAAAAATTAACTACCTAATCTGAAGAAAGTTAAACCATTACATAGCTCAAAAAATTAAAAATTCAAGCCTAAGTCTTCGATACAGAGCCTTTTCTTCACGAATGATCTCCGCACAAGTTAAAACTATCAAAAATATCTATGCATCAAAAGAAAACTAATGATATCCATATTAGCTATATTAGAATCGAGGGTAAAATTAGTTCAAAAAATGAGTTAAAAATAAAAGAGGTAGAATCAAAATTTTATTTTAGAATATGTTTCGAATCAAAAGGAGTCTATAGTTGAAAATACATGTGAAAACAAGTTGAAATTGGTGCTCAAATCGATGGAAAAACTATTTTAAAAGTTCATCAGAAAAATCCCCAATTTCTAGTTTGAAAAAATGATTGAAAGGTATTTTTGAAGATATAATCAGTGGAACTTAATGAAAATAAGAGTTTGGAGCTTATCCAAGCACAAGTGATAAAGAAAACTCTAGAAATCACCCTTTACCTAAGCTTTCAAGTCCAAAAATGATGAAAATCATAAAAATGGAATCTTTCTATTGTTCTGTGCACAATAGCTCACGAACGTGGCCAACCCTTCGCATTTTTGAGGGTCAGTGATGACTAGTCCCTTAAGTTGGCCTTTGCATTCGCATGCAACCTCTCGCATTTGTGAAGACTAATAACCAGGACCATCACATTTGTGATGATCTGGTTGGGATCCCGATGAAAGAACTTTCCTTCTCCGTATTTGCGGCTCATGGCTCGCGTTTCAAAAAAGGTTCCATGCACTATATATCAATTGTGCACTACTAAATTTGCATGATTTTAAATTTTTTGAACGTATCCTCAGAATTTATTTGGGACCCTGCAGAAGTAAACCATATATACTAGTGGGATATTTCAATGTTCAGGACTCAATGTCACCATTGAATTCTTAAAAATAGGTCTTTTACAACAAATTAGTTTCTGAAATCCCATTTTGACTTATTTCACTAATTTTTAAAAGAAGGGTCAAAATGCAAAATAAAGGCTCGAAACACAAACTAACTATGCTCCTAATTCAAAATCGATATTTCGGATCTAATAAATCTGTCCAAATCTCCATTCGAAACTCGAAATTCAAAATGTTGACCAAAGTCAAACTAATGCTATTAAAGCCTCTAAGAATCTCAAACTCTCTCAAATCACTCTTGAATGCATTGGAGACTGTGACAATCATTCTCACATCTCACAAATGGCAAGTAACAACAATAGGAACGACCAAAAAGATCAAAACACATAAAAATAGAAAAATCACAACTATGATTGTTGCATTATCCATTAATAAAATACTACTTCATCCTGGAACTAGAAAGTAAATAAAATACCTAAAGCGGTAAAAAAAATAGGAGTATCTATGCCTCATATCAGACTCGGCCTTCCAAGTTTCCTACTCAATAAGGTGATGTCTCTAGGGGACCTTTACTAAATCAATACTCTTAGACCTCAACTTCCTAGTCTGCCTGTCTAGGATAGTAATGGGTTCCTCCTCAAAGGATAAATCATAGTCTAATACTATAAAATACAACTGAATCATATGTGCATCGTCTAAATGATATCTCTTCTATATGAAAACATAAAATACAAGATGAACAACCAACAAATGCGGAGGTAAAACTAGCTATACGCCACAACATCATACTTATCAAGGATATCAAAAGGAATAATGAACCTCCAATTAAGCTTACCTTTCTTCCCAAATCTCATCACAACCTTCGTGGATGAAATTTTGGTAGAACTCGATCTTCAATCATAAATGATCCATCATTGGCTCGACGATCGACATAATTCTGTTGCTTACTTTGGGCAACCATTATCCCTTATTGTATTATCCTCACACATCTATCAAATTTCTCAACCAATCTGTGCCTTTGGGTCTCATCTTAAAAGACTTGAACCATCCCATGGGGGATCAACATCTCTGCCCATATAAATTCTCAAACGCCATGAGATCAACATCTCTGCCCATATAAAGCCTCAAACGTCATCTAAATATTGGAATAGAAGTTTTTTTTATAGGCAAACTCCGCCAAGGAAAAGAATTGATTCCAATGACCACTAAATCCCATCACACATGCTCCAAGCATGTCCTCTAGAACCTTAATAGTCCTTTCAGACTGACATTCCGTCTGAGGGTGAATAGTTGTGCTCAAATCAAGTTGAGTATCCAACTCACTCTACATAGTACTCCAAAAATTTGAGCTGAACTGTGAACATCTTTTTGAAATAATAGATACCAGGAAACCATGTAATCGACCATTCTCTCTAATATAAATTTTGGTCAACTTCTCGGCATTATAATTCACTCTCACGGATACAAAATTCACAGATTTGGTCAATATATCTACAATCTCCCAACTAGAGTCAAACTTCTCCAAGGTCGGAGGTAGACCAACTATGAAATCTATGCTAATCTTCTCCCACTTTCACTCAGGAATGGATATCCTCTTCATCGCATCACTCAGTTACTGAGCTCATACTTCACTTGCTAGCAATTTAGGTACTTAGCCATGAACTTCATGATATCCGTCTTCATACCACCTCATTAATAATATTGCTTTAGGTCATGATACATCTTAGCCCATTCTGGGTGGATAGAATACCTGGAATAGTGATCCTCCTCCAAGATAAGTCTAACCTATCCACCAACCCTCAGCATACAACCTCGATGACTAATTTTCAAAACAACATAAGAATTAAGATATTTTATCTTGGCCTCGCTGTTCAAACTCTATCATGAATCACCCTATATATCATCATCAAATCGATGAGCTCGAATCTACTACATCAAAGAAGATCTAGCCTCAACAAAGGCTAACGCATACCTAGGTGATAAAATATCAAGCCTAACCAACTGGTTAGCTAAATAATAAACCTCTAAGGCCAAAGGTCTCTCCTGGATCAAAAGATGATCTAAACTCCCATACTTGTTGTGTTCGAGCTCAAGGTAGCCGCAATCACATTGTCTTTGTTTGAATGACAAAGAATAGTGAGATCATAATTTTAAAGCAACATAAGCCATCAACGTTGTCTCATATTAAGATTTTATTGGGTTAAGAACTTCTGGAATGTATGATGATCGAAAAAATCTTACAATGGACCCCATACAAGTAATTTTGCCACAGTTTCAATATAAAAATAACCACGACCATCTCTAAATCATGGGTAAGGTAATTCTACTCCTGAGTCTTTTACTAACGAGAAGCATACACAATTACCTTATCCTCCTGCATCAACACAAGTCTCAAACCAATACTAAAAGAATTACAAAATACGATAAAGCCTACTCCCTTCTTAGATAAGGTCAAGATAGACGCTAAAGTCAACAACTCTTTGAGCTTTTAAAAGTTCTCCTCAAAAGTATCTGACACTAAACTACAATATTTTTTTGAGTCAATTTTGTTAAAGAAGACACAATAGAAAAGAAACCCTCCATAAAACATTGATAATAACCCGCTAAACCAATAAAACTCTAAATATAGGTAGGAGAAGTAGGTCTAGACCAATCACTAATCACTGATATCTTAGTCAGAGCAACTATAATACCATCTTTGGTCACTACATGACCCAATAAAGAATAGAATCAAACTAAACCTCGCAATTAGATAACATAGCATATAACTTCTCATCTCGTAACCTCTAAAGATTCCTCAAGTGTCTCACATGGTAAGCCTCATTCTTGGAATAAATCACGATATCATCTATGAATACAATTATGAAGAAATCAACATATGGTTGAAATACTCAATTCGTCAAATCCATAAACACTATTGAGGCATTGGCAAATCTAAATGACCTGACCAAAAATTTATAATGACCATATTGTGTCTAAAAAGTCGTGCTTGGAACTTTTGAATCTCTAATCCTTGACTGGTATAATAGCGTGACCGAAGGTCAAACTTAGAAAACACTGAAGTACCCTAAAATTGGTCACCTTGTTTAATTGTCAGTAATCAATACACAAGCACATAGATTCATCTTTCTTCTTCACAAACTGGATCGGGGCACCTCAAAGAAACACACTAGGTCTAATAAAATTCTTACTCAACAAATCTAGAAACTGTTTTTTTAATTTCTTCAACTCAATAGGGGTCATCTTATAAAGAGGAATAAAAATGAGCTCAGCGTCCGCCTCAATATCAATATCAAAATAAATATCAAGATCCATAGGTATACCAAACAAATCTATAAGATCTTGGAACTCTCTAATAACTTGGACAGAATTCAAAGGAGACGGTGAAGCAACATTAGTATCGTAAATATAGGCCAAACAATAAACACACCTCTTTTATAACATACGAAGAGCATGTAGAGAAGATATAACCCCCTTCAAACCCGAACTAGGCATACCTTTCTATGGTAACCTTAGAACACCCGAAATAGCTAAAAAAAATAATCTTGGCAAAATAATCCAAAATCGTACAATAAGTGTTGCCCAATCCATACTTAAGATAAAATCAAAATCAAACATAGCTAGGATGATCAAGTCTACCCAGGTCACACGCCCCACAAAGGTTGCTACACAAGTATACCCAATCCACTACCAAAGAATCTTTTATTATGGTAGAAACACAAATAAGCACAACAAGAGACTCAAATGCAACAAGAGACTCAAATGCACAACAAGAGAATGTTTTTTTTAAATTTTTTTTTTTTTTGGTTTCACATTGGGGTGTTTATTTTAATTACATTTTAATATATATAAGAAAAAATATTAAATGATTTTATCTATTGTAAAGTTTTCTAAGGGAGAATGTTTTTTTAAAAAAAAGTTTTTTTCTTTTTTGGTTTCACGTAGGGGTGTTTTTTTTAATTATATTTTAATATATATATATATATATATATCATTACTATTTTTCTTTGTATTATTACTATTTTTATGGTTTCATGTTGGAGAGGGATAGAAGTGTAAAATATTATGCATTCTTACCTAAATTAAATAAAGACTTGAATTACTTTCAAGTTTTTTTTTTTTATATAAAAAGTTGAAAACCTTAAAAGAACTAAAAGCCTTCAAAATTTTACCTAAAATATGTTTTCTAATATTTGAGCACACATAGATAATCATTAACTATGAGAGTATTTGCCCTTTTCTAATTATCCTATGTAAGGAATTTTTTTTCTAATTTTGTACTTAAACATTAATTAATTCTTTTTAAATTTTTATATATAACTAAAAAAATTAGTGAAAAGAGGACCATTAAATTGTGAATGAATTTGAGTCGAATTACATGTGGACCCATAAAAATAATGTCATGTATTTAATGTAAATAAAATTATATTTCACATCAGAATTTGTTAAAAGGAGGAGACATTTTTGGACTTAAATTTAATGTTAAGGGCATTTTTTATCCAAATAGGTGGATGAAGGGGTATTTTTGAACCACTAGAGGAAGAAGGGCAGTTTTGGACCATTTCTAATACATTAAGGGTATTTTTGAGTCAAATAGATGGATGGAAGGGTATTTTTGAGCCTAAAGATGGAAGGAAGATATTTGTATATATCATTTTCAATAGTTGAAGGGTATATTAGACCCTTTTTCGTTTTATATTTATTTTCATAATTTGAGATACTTTACTCCTTATTATTTTTATTACTCTTAGAAGATTGTATTGTGACTTTTAATTCTTGGGTCGATCTTTTTCGTAATTAGTTGAGACTTACCATTAAGATTATCTTTTTGTGTATTTACCTCTGATATTTTTATTGTTAGAGTGTTGGATTGACTTACTTATCATGGGGTACACTAAGTGCTATCACGATTCGAATTTTGAGGTATGACAAGTTGGTATCAGCGCATCAGGTCCGTTGTCTCACAAGTACGAGTCTAGTAGAGTTTTTTGGATCGGTGTAGAGACGTTTGCTATCTATCTTTGAGAGTCTATGAGACTTTTTAAAACTCTATTCTTGATTTCTTATCGTATATTCTTGATCCAGTCTAACGTTTAAAATCTCTTCATTCCATTCTCTCACTTACAGTAAGGACACATTCTCAAATTTACACAACAGCAGTTGGGGTTGACATCATATGGTAGGATGCAAGACTTGGTGCTCAGAAGAAAGTGGTAGACTAGTTTAAAGAATATGTAGTGACATTTTATCTGTATGATTCAAAGACAGATTCAGTAGGTTGTGATTTAAATTATGCAGATTTGGGATATTAGTATGGAAATATGTAAATAACGATTTAAAGAACTTCATAATCGCCTTATCTTTTGCGGTTAGTTTTTCAGCAGTGTAAAAATCACATATGTTGTATAGATGGTATCAGAAACAGTGATGATAATTAGGAATAGTATGATTAGAGGAATAACCAGGTAACAAGCATTCTGACATTGAAGAATACTGTTAAGAAAGTTTGACATAAAGAAAATAGATTGTCCAGTATATGATGAGGATGAAAATACTTTAGTAGAGGTCAGAATTTCTATTACACTCTTATGACATGAATGCAACGATAAGAATTCAACTTTTTAGTAAAGGATAGGTACTATCATTATTTTAAGGAATGGTTAATGTTGTGATGGACTAGCAGATTACGTAAAAATATAGTGATTGTGGTAAGGTATGAAGGAGAGCTTCTTATAATGAGATTCAAGGTAGTACGACTACTCTTAAGGTTCGTATAAAAAGTATACATTCAATCTTATGAAGTGGAGATACAATAAAAGAAATTTGAATGGTTTGAGTTTATGATATGACTGCCACAAGAAAACATATGTTTACTTAGCTAGAATCAGGAGGTGTGCTACTTTTGCTGTCTACTGGGATTAATTAAATGGTATGTTAATTATGTGATGAGGTGACATGAGGAATGAATGAATACCAAAGGTTAAGAGTCCATAAAGAGATATGGTTGTCGGCTTCAGGTCTATAGGGGCAAAGTTTCTTTAATGGTTGGATTTTATGGCATTATACAGTGGTAATTTTTTAGTAAGGGACATGTTACATTTTTATTGATATGAAGACAAGGATACATATTATTTTGGGTTTGAGACTAACTGTTTTGTGTAAGGTACTGCAGTTACTTGATAGGCAGAAATGTATGGTGTGATCTGGGTATGACCTTCTCGATGGTAGTGTTGTGCAAAAGTGGTAGATCAAGTAGATTTCATGAGCAGGGGTGACAAACCGACGGGTCGAGTCGGATATGGACGGGTCAAAAATGAGACGTGAAAATGGATAAAATATTCGATCCGACCCATATTTGATACGGATAAAATGGATAAACCCAATGGATAATATGGATATCCATATTATCCATTACTTATTATTAAGTAAAGACAAAAGTACTCCTATATGACAAAAAAAACTACATGGCTTAGCAAACATAAGCTTTTAATTATTTAATTTAGCCTAAGTTTCAATTAGTTACAATCAATAGTCTCTCTTGCTAATTAAATACAATTCATAATCTCTCTCATTTATTTCTCCCTTAATTTTCTCTCTTTTTTCTTTTTTTTTTCCTTTTCTTTTTTTTCTTCTTTTTTTCTTTCTCATTTTTCATTTTTTTCTTTTCATCGTTTCTCATTTTTTCTTTTCAATTTTTCCTTTTTTTTTCTTTATTTTTTTTCATTTTGTTTTATTTTTTCTTTTTTGTCATCTTTTTTACCCTTTTTGTATATTCTTTTTCTTTTTTGGTTTCGTTTATTCTTTTTTCTCATCTTTTTTATTTTTGCCCTTTTCCTTTTTTTTTTTTTGTTGTGTTTTATATTTATTTGAGTCATACATATACTTCAAATAAAATTAATATTTTTATTTAAATAATTTAGACGTGAATATATATAATTTATCATTTGTATCTGTTGGGTTAATTAGTGTGAATGAAAAATGGAGGGACACAACCCTTCGAGAAAAAGACACGTTGTTTCGGAAAAAGGATGACTGTTCAGATGGTTGTGACTGTTCAGAAAAAAACACATTGTTTCAAATGCACAGACATGGTTGATCCAAAGGATACACCTTTCCGATGAACCGTTGTCACCTTTCAGAAGGGGCACTTAATGGCTATATAAACCTGCATTTTTTCACAGGTTTTGGAACGAAAATTTCTGAGTTAAAAACACTTCTTGTCTTCTGAAAAACTCCGTGTGATCATCTCCCGTTGAGTAAGTTCGAAGAGAATCCGATCGTTTGAGGTACCACTACTGTCAAATTGTTAAGACATTTTATCCTGGAGGAAAATTCCGCTACCTCGGGTACTTGAGGAAAATTATTTCCTTAAGGACACTCCTGAATTCAGAGGACTTGGCTTTTTCTGCTTCATCTATTTTTTCTTTAAAATATAGAAAATACACTTCTTTGAAAGGTCATTTTGATCTTGTGTTGAAGGTGTTGAAAAACTTAATAAGTGTTATTGATTTATTCTTGAACTTATGTTGAAGTTGTTTTTGCCAAAATGCAAATTTTATGTACCCGAAACAACAGTATCAATAAATACTTCAACAATTATTTTTTAATTATTTAAAAATACAAACAATAAAAACCATAAAATACAAATACAATTGTATCAACGAATATAGAAATATAAATGATGGTACACATACAAATACAATAAGCGATTGTGGCACATTTAAAAGTACAAAATGTGTTTATTTGTGGCACACATATAAATGATGGTACACATACAAAGTACTTTTGAAATATAAGCAATGGTACACATTCAAAAGTACAAAATGTTAAAATAGAAAAACAAAAATGAGAGAGGAAAAAATGCAAAAAAAAAATAAAAATTAAGAGGAATAAAAGTTAGAGATAGAAGAGAGAGAAAAAAACGAAAGAACTAAAAAAGATAGAAAAAAATCAAACTAGAGAAAAAGAAATCGGGGGGGGGGGGGGGGGGGAAAAAAAAAAAAAAAAAAA
>NC_061111.1:74984501-75013559 GCF_002878395.1 Capsicum annuum
GGGTACAAGAAAAAGAAAAAAAATTCAAAAAGAAAAACGAGAAATAAAATATGAAAAAGAAAAAAAGAAGAAAGAGAAATAGAAGTTAGAGATAGAAGAGAGAGAAAAAATGAAATGAAAAAAAAATAAAAAAAAAAGAGGGAAAAAGAATGGTTCAAATAATTTAAATGAAAAAAATCATTTTTTTAGAAAAATTAAGAAAATAAAAATTTGAAAAATAAAAAACATTTTCTATTTATTTTTTAAAAAATTTCTTCTTTCCAAACACACTCTTAACAAGTATACTTTAGATGTTGATATATTTCACATAAGTTATACTTTAAGAAGAGTGTAATTAGTCGATACTCATGGGCTATCCATATTTCAAAATGAATAATATGGGTTGACACATATTTGATCCACTATTAAATAGATTGGATACCCACCTCATTTAATATTAGATAAAACAGACGAATAACCATATTATTTATCCATTTTACCACTCCTATTCATGAGTGGTAATACTAAGGTAGGACGAGTCATGAATGGCAATAAATATACCTATTAACTAGTGTTAATATTGATTACTTAAGGAGCTATCAGTTGTTTCATCTAATTGTATAAAAGAGTTCCACATTGCATTCAAATTCAAAGAACCAATTTTAAACCTATGAACAGTAAATTCTGGATTCACCCCTAGGCCTAACTCAAAAAATATGCTGGATAAGCGAAAAAAAAAAAATTATTCCACATTTGACTATGCAAAAATAGCAATGCACCCCAAAAAATAGCAATGCAACTATTTTGGCTAAATACTTTTCCATTTTAAGATGCAAAGAAATGATAGAGATGGATCATTTTATTGGTTCGAGCATTTGCCGAATTTAAGTTACGTACCACCCTCTAATATCTTCTATTAATCAATAAAATTATTACTTGGCAAAACACTTTGAGGTATTACTTTCAGAAATACTTTTTAAGATATTATATCAATATTTAAATGTCTATCTAATATATTATTTGGTCAAACTTTTGAAAATGTCTTGTTTTAAAAAAAAATCTTTTATTCAAATTTTTTTTTGCCAAAATGCTTTCAAAAGTAGTACCTTGTTTTTGACTAATCAATTCTTTTAAAGAATCACTTTTATCAATATTAATATAGCAAATTTGGTTCTTGATCAAGAATTCAAAAATGCTTCTAAAAAATTTACTTTTTTCTGCTTCTATCACTACTAAAAACATCTCTTTCCCTTAAAAACTCGGTCGAGCACTTTAATTTTCGAAAATAAGCATATTTTTGACATCCCAAAACAATTAGTCAAAATTAGACTATAAATTTTTATTAGGGATTACTTAAACTATTTACACAACAGTTGAAAGGAAAAGTATAATCCTAAATTATGCATGGGGACTATTCTTTTTTTCATAAAACAAATAATACTAATGAATGAGTTTATGTATTTGGAAAAAGAAGGTCAATAAAATTTATTGGTTTTTTGAGCGTGAGGCGAGGTTATTCAAGACATGAAACGTAAAGCTCCATTTAATTTCTAAAATTTTTTTAATAAAATTATATAATACCTAAAATAAGTGTTTTCCACATACACTAAAAGTTTTTAAAAAATTAGAGAAATTTAAAGAAAATAAAATATCTAGCATATTTCTTATAATATTAACAATGTAGTGATTAAATGTTTCATAAGATACGAAATCAAATATATGTCTTAACTATAAGCAACTAAAATTTTATAATTTCTTAAAAAACATTACTTTACCACATATTTACGTCTCTAAAATTAAATAATTAATAAATATTTTTTGTAATTTAAAACAATACCCTTTACTAAAAATTCAAAACTACTTTCAAATAGCAAAATAATAATAATAATTTGAGTAAAGCATCTAGTACCCTCCTGAACTATGATAAAATTTGTTACGACACACTCCAACTTTACGGGGGCTCTATTACCCCCTAACTAAATTTTAGCATATTTTTGTCATTCTTTTTAGCTGACGTGGCACCTTTTGTTATTTTTTTAGCTGACATGGCACATTTGACGTGGTCTCTATTTTAATTAATAATGTGTCACATCAACACAAAAGAGTGACAAAAATACGTTAAAGTTGCGTTCAGGGTGGTAATAGAATCCCTGTAAAGTTGGAGTGTGTCATAGCAAATTTGGTCATAATTTTGGGAGATAATGGGTGCTTGTCTCTAGTAATTTTGAGACATAATGTGACAACCTGTTATATAAAATTTTTCTTTTTATTAGTTTTGATCATTGTGCCCTTTCCCATCATTGTTACATGTTGATTATGAGGTGTGAGGATGGTTAACACGATTTACAATGCATTCGATAGTGATTTGAGAGAGTTTGGGACTCTTAGAGGCTTTGAAAGTCATTAGTTTGACTTCGGGAAATATTTTATCTTTCAAGCATCGAATGACGATTTAGACAATTTCATTATATCCAAAATATTAATTTTAGGTTAGTAGCATGGGTCGTTTGAGCTCAGAGCCTTTATTATGCATTTCGACTCTTATTTCAAAAACTTATGAAAATGCCTAAATGAGGTCTCAGGATTTAATTTATCGAAAACAATCTTTTTTCAAAACTTGGGTATTTTCATTGAGTCAATAATGTTGAAAATAGCCTAGTGGCATCTATCTTTATTTTTCTGGGTCCCGAACTAGTCCTACGGATTCGTTCGAAGATATTTCAACTTGCCAAAAGCTCAGTATTTGTTCATATCTGGTGTATGTGCACTCCTTTGCAAATGCAAACTCTAGCCGCGAACATGTACAAGGATATTATCCTTCATTACAATCGTGAAGGGTACTTAGGTCCGAGTCGGGTCATCTCTTTCATCACAAATGTGATGGGACTATCTCGAATACGATGGTCTGGGTTGTCGCCCTTCACAAATGTCAAGCCCTGTCAGCAAATGTGATGGCTAATTATTTTGCCAAGTAAACATTGACCCTCACAGATGCAACAGATTGACCACATTCGCGGGGTACTATTTACAGGACAGTATAAATAATCTATTTTCACGAATTCCACCATCTTTGAACCTAGAAGCTTTGAGAAGAGGCACTTTTAAGGGTTTTCTAGATCATTATTTCTTGGAAAAACTTCTAATTCATCTTCCCATTATTTCCTATTTATTATGTCTTCTAAAACACCTCTTAATCATGATTTCAAACTAGAATTTAGGGGATTTATCGGTAAAATCTTACATTGGTTTTTATTTGATTGAAGCCTCATTTTAGCTTATTTTTTCTTGAGTATTCAACTGTAGACTCCTATAATCTTGGGAGTATATTTTTAAAATAATTTTTTTAGTTTTTCCCCTATCGTTTTTTAACCCACTTTGGATCTGTCTTAAATATAATTGATATAGTATCATTAGATTTCTTTTGACGTGTAGATGGTGTTATTGATGATCTTAGCTCATGACTAGACCATTCAAGGAGGAAAAGCTCCACGTTGAGGGTTCTAAGTTTGAATTTTGGCACCTTGAGGTAGTTTATAGCTTAACTTCTTTTAGACTGGGTTGAACAGTTAATGAATTTGCAAAGCATACTATGAGTTAGGGTGTTAGACGTGGGAATCATATTAGAGATTATTATATTTTATTGTGTTGTCTGTGCAGGAACTTGTATGTATATTATTATTGACTTGAGATATAGTAAATGATGTGATGCTCGTGTAGGGGATTTATTTGATGATTTCAGGTCTTACTTGTGTATTATTATCATAGTTTAATTGTGTTCCCCGAGTGAGGGCTTGGCTAGATATTACAGGATTTATTTGAGAATTTAGTTGCCTTTATCACATGACTGAATAAGAATTTTAATTAAGTTTATTGATGTCTTACATGACTATACATACCAGTAGAGCCCTATAATAGCTTATATCATGAATCATTGTCATATGGAGTAGATTCTAAGCTCATTCATACCTGTATCGAATTCTTGTTTACCTTCATACTAATTTGTTATGAACATTATATACTCATATAATCTATACATATTCATGAGACTTGATACCACTGAGGCATTATGATTTCAAAAGATGAAGAAAATTCTTGATTTAGGTCATTACCGGCAAAGTGTACTGTGAGGTATTAAAAACCTAGACCGAGGTTATTTATTGGTAAGGTTTGTTGAGATTATGAAAGTATATGGGTTTTGAACCCCCTGTTGATCATATCCTAAAGTGTTGAATCTTGGTAGGTGTATATGTTAGTGTCACTATCATTGCATCATTACATTGCATTTCATTATATTTTCTGCATTTCCTTACATATATCCTTGACATGTAATACCTTGCATTTCATTATACTTTGTGGTTTTTCTTTGATTTTATATTATAGAATTATTAGTGGAGACGATGTGAGCTATCGTTTGAAAACTTTTCTATTTGCAGGTGACGTGCTCATAGTATGTTTTACGTGTGGTTATTTTCTACTGTGCTCAGTCAGTCTATGATACCTACTGAGTATAAATATATCACGATCCAAAACAAGGTCATGATTGTACTTATCGCAGTCCAATTTGGATAAGTAAGTCAATCACCCAAAAGGAAAGAAAAATCAAAATCAAACAATAACATAAATCAAGGTGAGACGTTTAAAATGAGTTCAAGACATATCATATACAAACACAGAAGTCTGAACAATCATAAACATCCCAAAATCTTATGTCACAAGTATAAGAGCATCTAAATACATAACTGAATCTGAATTACAAAGTCTGTCTTTGAAAGAAAAAAAGACAACTAAAGACGGATGAGATCCAAAATAGCCCCAAACTTTAGAGCACGCCAGTACCTCAAAGAGCCCATAAACTCTGCACAAAAGTAAGCCACAATGTATGGGAATCAATTTAGGATCTACACCAAAAAGGCAGAGTAGTAGTGAGTATGGTCTAATTGTACTTAGTAGGTATCATATACCAACTAAGCAAAGCAAAAAATTATATAATTAAAGAAAACTATGTGCACATCACTTGCAAATTGAAAAGTTCCCAAATGATAGCTCATACCATCTCCACTAACATTTCATCTAAACATTAAAATAAACCAACATAAATCTACGAAGAGTAAACGAAAACCAAAGATAAGTGAAGGGAAACTAAAAAAATCATGAAATATGCATATGTAATGCAATGAATGCAATGATGATGGGATGAATAAGAAAAGTCATTGCATGACTTTTTGTATACACCTACCGAACTCGCACCATCTAAGATAGGACCCATGAGGGGTTCACAACCCATATACTATAAGTCACATCTCACATCCCAATCCATGTTTCCAACTCATATTTACAGAAAGAGTTTTTATAAAAATGTCTTATTTTCTTTCAAAAATAGTGTTCCTCAATGGTACCGATATCTCATGAATATATATGTATGGAATGAGGATGTAATACTCACAATCAAATTAGAATAAAAATATCTAGTTCATTCATCACATATGTAAAAGTAAGCCTGAAATTCAACTCAATATGTCCACAATCCATGATTTATCAACTCTAATTAGTCACCATCGACATATATATACATGTAAAACATCATTAATATCATATCAATCCCTAACTCAGGCAAATCTATCATGATAAAGACAACCAATGCTCATTAAAGCCTATAATAGCAATTCAAGCCCTCACACGAGCATTATATCTAGAATAAAGACATTTAAATGCACATATAAAGCCAATAATATCAAATAAAGTTATCGCACAGGCAGTACACAATAGTAGATATCATATGTCAACAACAACAGAATATAAGCCCACACTCGAGCACATAACAGTAATAATAATTTTAAAATATAAACCTCATAGATATTTCTCTAACACAGAGCATACTTTACCTATTTATTAACTACCTAACTCAATATGAAAGAAACTAAGTCATAACCTACCTTGAAACAATGATCAAAACCTAAAATGCTTCAATATGGATCTTTCTCCCTTTGAGCAACCTCGAAATCAGCTACAACATTCAAATATAGCATCTACATATTAAAAGAAAGCTAATTACACTCATATTGTCCATATTTGAGCAAGGTTCAAAGAATGAGTTCAAAAATTAAAGGGTTAAAAATAAAATTTTATTTTAGAAACACATTCTCCAATGTTATAGGAGTCTATAGTTGAAAATCCACACGCAAATAGATTAAAAACGAGGTTCAAAATTTTAAAAAATATTTTTAAATTTTGGTTGTAAAAAACCTTAAGATTTCAATACAAGATCATGATTAAAAGGTATTTCAAAGATGTAATTAATAGGAGATAATGAAGATATTAGTTTAGAGGTTACTCACACGAAACACATGAATAAAAACCCTCAAAAATTGCTTTTTTTCGAAGCTTGGAGGTCCAAATGGAGTAAATAGTGAAATTGAGACTTATATACTGTTCTGTGAACAGTGATGCGTGATTGTGGACCCAACCTAGAGATAGTGAGGGTCAACATTGATCAGCAATTAAGATGGTCATTCACTATCACATAGCGAGCCTCAAAATTGTGATGAATCAACTCGATTTGGTCCACTGATTATTCCATCGCGATTGTGGTACCACCACCACATGATTGCGATGAGTGTTGCCATTGAGGCCTACAATTGTGATACATGGCCAAAAAATCGTGATAAAGGGCCTGATGTATTAGAAAATATTGCACTATCATTGCTTGAATGGTTCTGAATCCTCCGAACGGATCTTCGAAATTTGTTCGAAACCTGATAGAAATAAAACATATATGATGTCTAGTTATTTTAATGTTTTGGACTCAATAGCAATGTTGAACTTTCGAAAAAAGACATTTTTCAATAAATTAACCTCCGGGACCTCTTCTTCACCATTTTTTCAAAGAAGGATCAAAATGCAAAATAAATCTTTTGAACCAGATGCAACCCCGCTACTAACCCAAATTCGACATTCTAGATCTATTGAAACTTTTCAAATCATCATTTGAGACTCGAAATATCATATGTCGACCAAAATTAACTGTATGGATTTTAAAGCCTCTAAAAACACAAATCACCCAAATTATTCCCATTCACATCAAGAACTGTGCCAACCACCCCACACTTCAAAATCAACATGTAGCAACTATGGGAAAGAAAAAAATAATCAAAATATTCTAAAGCAAAATCTTGCAATTCAGGTCTTTACAAATTAGGTCGTACTTACCCTTAAGGTGCCCTTTCAATGCAGATCTATCACAACACCAAATTAGGGACTGACCGTGATGCGTATCTAAAGTCCACCGAGGATCGGAGACATCTTCCTTTGCCTAGTTAAACAGAACACAACATACTAGCAACGGATGAATTTCAAACATATAACAAGATAGAATAATCAATAGTAAGGACAGTTTTAAGAATTCAACTGACATCCCAATCCACAGTAATCCATAAAGCATCTGAGCAAACCAAAACTAATCTAAGTCGGGACATGCCCCTGATAATAGTCAAAAGAACTCAATAGAAGTAGTCTAAGACATTATGAAACTAGACTTTAAAATGATATCCCTTCGGAGAATGGAATCTCACCACCTCAAAGCTGACTACTGACAACTCAGAAATCCTATTACTGTGCAAGTAGAAGTGTCTCCAGTTCCTGCATCGCATGGGGATATAATATCTGGAGACGATTAACGGGGTTAGCACTATCATATAACTAAAGGAAGGGGATAAATTAATGTCATGTTAAAAAGTTCAAAATCATTCGATACCAATGCACACAATCATATGCATATACATGTATATTTATAACATGCCAGGATAGGGAATATGGATTAGCATGAGAGTAAAACATTAGCCTATAGGTTTAGCTCTCCTTACTGAAAGGGCCCCAATGAGTGTTAGCCGCACGAACCAGAGAATAATCATATGTACATATGAAACAAGGGTGACTCGAACACCCGTTCATATATCAAGGGTTACTCGAACATCGGGTCAAAAAGCAAGAGTGATTCAAACACCCGGCTATTTAGACCCCCAACGCTGGCAAACGTGGTTTCCAGCACCGGTCCCTCGGGACCTCCACTTTCAGGGCCTAGCTACACAAATCCCTTTAAGCCCAATTAAAAGAAGTATCATATTCCCATTCATTGAACCATTATATTTATCTGGCATACACTATTGGTATCATAATACCAACTACACTTGCAAGGTATTATCATTATGCCATTACAATTTCATTAACTTGGGGGAATGACACAACCCCTTTTGTTCATTAAATCAAATTGGGTTCTTTAGCCTTTTATGTTATGCAATAGTTCCAAAGGTATTTTCAATGCATACACTCTCATAATCAAAGAAAGTTTCACAAGATTGGGTTGAATTTATACCAATTCTAATATCAAAAGCATCAATTTGGGGTAATCCACGACCCCCTTTCCAATTATCCATGACCATGCACCCCTAATTCAAAATATAAATGATTCACAAAATAAAAGGCCATGGGAAAATAACTCACTCAATATTTGCTCAAAAGCCCTCAACCCACATTCGAACCAACAATTAAATAACATGGATAACAATTGTAAATACTTGATTTTAACAAAATAAGATTTAGGGAAGATTAACATCCCTGAGATATCAAGAATTACGAACAAAAATCAACCCTTCGAAGTTTCTAATTGTCAATTCCTTGGAAACCCTAGTGTTCAGGACTTAGGGATTTGAGAGAGAAGAGAGTATGTATTTGATTGCTAAAGTATTAAAAATAGGGCCCCCAAGGTGTTTTATAGTCATGGGTCCTAAGTGGAAAAGAGGAAAATGTCCAAAGTACCCTTAATTAAAAACCTAAAAATTATTGTCAGTGCCTACGGCTCACCCTACGACTCGTGAGGACACGCTACGAGTCGTCACCATGACTCATAGTCTGGACAGTTGCTTAGGGCACCCACACTGGTCTGACTACGAGTCATACTCGATGAATAGGACTCAGACCTTACGACTCGTTAGGTACAATCGTTAAGTGAACAGAAATAAGGGACCACTACACTGGTGAGACTATGAGTCCCACCTTACGACTCGTAAAGTCTCACCATAGATAACCTACTAAGAGCATCAACAACCACATTAGCTTTACCTAGGTAATAATGGAGACTTATATCATAATCCTTGAGCAACTCATGCCATCTCCTTTGCCTGAGATTCAACTCATTCCAGGTGAATGCATACTGCAAGCTCTTATGGTCTGAACATATGTCAACATGAACTCCATACAAGTAATGGCGCCAAATCTTCAAAGAAAAAACCACAACTAATAACTCCAAATCATGAGTCGGATAATTCTTCTCATGCACTTTCAACTGCCCAGAGGCATACTCCACAACCTTACCATGCTGCATCAAAACACAACCCAGTCCCACACAGGACACATCACAAAAAATGACAAAGCCATCAGCACCCTCGGGTAGGATCAAAATCAAAGCTGAGGTTAACTTATTCTTCAAATTCTCAAAATTACCCTCACAAGCATCGAACCACAAAAAATTTACCTTCTTCTGAGTCAACTTAGTTAATAGAGCAGCGATCGAAAAGAAATTCTCCATAAATTTTCTATAATACCTGCTAAACCCAAGAAACTCCGAATGTCAGTTGGAGTCGTGGGCCTAGGCCACTTCTTAAAAACCACAACTTTCTGTGGATCCACCATAATCTCCTCATTAGAAATAACATGACCCAAAAAAGTAGAAATATTCTATCAGAACTCACACTTTGAAAATTTATCATACAAATGTTGATCCTTAAGAGTCTACAACACTATACGAAGTTGATTGGCATGATCCTCCTCACTCTTAGAATATACCAAGATGTCATCAATAAACATAATGATGAATAAATCTAGACACTGATGAAATACCCGGTTCATAAGATCTATAAATATTGTCTAGGCATTAGTCAAATCGAACGACATAAACAAAAAATCATAATGGTCATATCAGGTACGAAAAGCAGTCTTAGGGATATCCACTTCCTTAATCTTCAATGGATGATAACCTGACCAAAGATAAATCATAAAAAAGTATATAGCATCCTGAAGTTGTCAAAGAGATGATCAATCCTAGGAAGAGGATACGTATTCTTCACTGTCACCTTATTCAATTGGTTATAATCTATACACATCTGAAGGGAACCATCCTTATTATGCACGAAAAGAACACGATCACTTTATGGAGAAATATTAAGGTGAATAAAACCCTTATCAAAAAGATCTTTCAGCTACTCCTTAAGTTTTTTCAACTAAGTTGGAGCCATTCTATTGGCAGGGAGAAAGATAGGATGGGTATCTGCGAGAAAGTCAATCCCAAAGTCTATTTTCCTATCCGGAGGAATACCATAAATATCATCAGGAATTATTTTGGAAAACTCATTAACTACGGAGACAGATTACAAAGAAGGGCCCTCAAAATTATAATCCTTAACCCAAACTAGATAATACAGACACCTCTTGGAAATTAATTTTTGGGCTCTTAGATGAGAATAACCTCCCCTTAGTTACTAAAGAACTACATTCCCTCTCAATCACCGGTATTCGAGAATTGAAAACTGATCCTTCGGGTTCTACAATCAAGAGACGCATAGCACGAATGGAGCCAATCCATCCCTATAATAACATCAAAGTCTACCATATACAACTCTATTAGATCCATCAATGTCTCCTTACTATAGATAGATACCACACAACCCCCATAGACTTTTCTAGCCACAACAGAGTCACCCACTGGGGTAGACAAAGAAAAAAAATAAAAAATACACTCAAGACCAATACCAAAATGAATAGCCACATAAAGGGTCACATAAGAAAGAGTATACCCCAAATCAAGTATGCAATACACGTTATAAGAGAAAAGTTATAACATAATAATGAAAAGATTAGGAGATTCCTTAGGTTCCTGGCGGGTGGCAAGAGCATACAGACAATTTCAGCCAGTGCCGATACCTGAAGTAGCACCCTTTGGTGCTGGAGCAGAAGACGTAGGAACAAGGACCTTGTTAACTCCATAAGCAACCCCTGAAAGACACTCCTGCTGCATGTGACCAAGTTGACAATACTTAAGGAATTTATTCCTCTCCTCATTACAAACTCCACGATGCATCTGCCCACAAAGATGACAAATAGGATAAAATGGGGTTAAATGAGCCCCACTGGTCTGAGACTGGGCACTTTGTGCCCTAAATCCATTGTTTGGAAGCCACGATCACCCGATAGCTTTGGATATAGAGCACGATTCGTAAAATAAGAACCAGAATTTCCCTACTTCTTATTAGACCACTTTCTGCTATTTCTACCACCAATCTGCTAGCCTCCACCCTGCTCAGAATACCTAAATTTCTTATTTTGTCTTTCCCTTATTTTAGTTTTTTTCTTTTGTTCCTTCTCAACTTGCTGCATGTACACCATAATTCTAGAGATATCCATGTCCTTATTCATCAAGACAGACTTGCACTCTAACACCAAGTCCCAAGAAAAGATTGAAGTAAACTTTCTAACTCTATCCCTTTTTGAAGACACCAACTCTGAAGCATAAAGAGATAATTGATGAAACTTTAAGTCATACTCTTTCACAGTTATTATGTCTTGCATAAAATTCACAAACTCCTCAGTTTTTGCCTTCCTCAACTCCTGAGAAAAGAAGCGATCAAGAAAGTCACTACAGAAGTCATCCCATATAGTTGGCTCAACAGCATCCCTTCTCAACTACTTTCACTACTCATACCATAGATATGTCACATCCTTCAACTGATATGCATTGAAATCCACACCCGCTGAGTTAGATGCATGCATAGCTCAGAAGATTTTTTCCTCATAGATGAACCTTTGAGGATCCTCCTCAACCTTGGAACTAGTGAAAATCGAAGGATTCATCCTCATAAACTGTCCAACCCTTGTGGACTAAGAAGAAAGAATAATAGAAGAGCCACACTCAGACTGGCAGGACTGAGGGCCACCAACTAAAAGCAAATAAATTAATTGGCAAAACTTAGCATTAGACACATTTCCCTGAGGCACGAAAGCAGAAATATTATCAGCCCGACGATCTCGAGGAAGACTAGTAGAGATCGGTGCAACTCCACAGGTGCAATCAGCAGCAAGGACTCTAAAATGGGTCTGTACCTCATAGGCAAGATGAGTTCCATACATGTTGTCCTCAGGCGGGATAGTGGAGTTTTCATGAGCATCAAATCTTCGAGGAGACATGATCAGAAATATGAACAAATGAGAATTAAAGAAGATTTCAATATCCTAGACTCTACAGCCCAAAAGTAGAACACAAGAAAGGAAAACATTACTAAATGCCTCGTAGAATCTCCCTTATAAGTGTGGCACGCTACACATCCATAAAACAAACTCTGCTTGATTTTTCTTTATGGAACCAAGCTTTTCACGACCCAAACCAAGGTCTGTACATGATGGGTATCTCAAGTTCGCCGAGGATCGGAGACCACCCCTTTGCCTAGTCAAACAAAACATAACATACTAGCAGTGGATGAATTTTGAACATATAAAAAGATAGAATAAGTAATCATAAGAAATGATATAAGAATTCAACTGACATCCCAATCCACAGTAATCCACAAAGCCTCTGAGCAAACCAAAACCAATTAGAGTCAGGACATGACCGGCAATAGCCAAAAGAATATAATAGAAGTTGTCTAAGAGATAATAAAACAAGATTTTAAAATAATAGCCTTTTCGAATAATGAAAGCTCACCACTTTAAAGCTAACTGTTGACAACCCCAAAATCTTATCACTGTGCAGGAAAAGTAAAAGTGTCTTGACTTCCTACATCGCGTGGGGATATAGAATTTGGAGATGGTTAGTGGGATGAACGCTAGCATGTAACTCAGAAAAGGGGTTAAAGTAATGCCACAATTAATAGTTCAAAATCATTCGATGCCAATGCACACAATCATATGCATATACATATATATTTCTAACATATCGGGATAGGGAACAAGGCTTAGCATGAGAGTAAGACAATAGCCTGGATTGTGTAGACTTACCGTCATAAAAAGGAATCTACGTGTTATATGGGCTTAGCTCCCCCTGCTGAAAGAGCCCCAATACATGTTAGCTGCACAAACCAGAGAATAATCATATGTCCATATGAACCAAGGGTGACTCAAACACCCAGCCATATATCAAGGGTGACTCAAACACCCAGTCATAAAGTAAAAATGACTCGAACACCTGGCCATTTAGATCCCCCATGCCGGTAGAACCGTCAATATGGGCCAGACCCGTTGGGCTGGCCCGACCAACCTGTAATTTAATAGGGGTGGGTTATGATTTTTATAGCTCATTTAAGAACAGGGCTTTTTAGCCCGGCCCAAATAAGCCCGTTGGTCCGTAGGACTTGAGCAATATGGGCTGACCCAACCTGTGGGCCAAATAAAATATAATTAAAAGCAAAATAGAATACTAAAAATAAAAAAAAGAGTCCATACCCAAAGTCTATTAGATCATCATAGATATTTAACTATTAATTATGTTTATAAAATATAAAAATAATTAAAATACAAATACAATTTTTTTAAGGAATCAAATATGTTTGATGAATATGATGTAGTTATATTGAACATGCCATAAGTGCCATGAAAGTTTTTTTTTAAGAGTTTATTTTCAAATATTGATATTTCTTTGTGTTTTATTGTGATCAATTAAAATAAAATTAGGTTAATATTGCTATTTAGCTAGTTATATTATTGTCCATCAACTATTTCATTTGTTTTTCAAAATCTCTATTTCGATTGAATTTGGTGTCAAAAGTTATTCAATTTCACAAATTATTAGGATTTTTTTTATAAATTTGAGAATTAATAACAAGTAATAACGTCATGTAATATTATATTGTAAATATTTATGTAATTAACATTTTAAAATTAAAATTAAAATTATAAAAATAATATATTTTAAAAAGTGGGTTGACCCATGGAGGCCCGCAGCCCACACTGTGATAGGATGGGCTTGCTAATTTTTTTGGCTTGGATGGGATTGCCCGGCCTATCCCATCAAACTCCATGGCCTATATAGACTAGCTCGGATGGGTTGGGTCGACCCGTATTGACAGCTCTAGCAGACGTGATTTCCAGCATCAGTTCCTCCTGACCTCCACTTTCATGACCTAGCTACACAACCCCCTTTAAGCCTAATTAAAAGAACTTTCACATTTTCATTTATTGAACTATGATACACAACAGGTATACACTATGGGTATCGTCATACCAACTACACTTGCAAGGTATTATTATCATGCCATTAAAATTTCATTAACTTGAGGAAATGTCACGACCCCTTTTGTTCATTAAATCAAATTTGATTCTTTAGCCTTTTATGCTATGCAATAGTTCCAAAGGTATTTTCAATGCATATATTCTCATGTTCAAAGCAAGTTTCACAAGATTGGGTTGAGGTTATACCAATTCCAATATCAAAAATAATAATTTTAGGGAATCAATGACCCCCTTTCCAATTACCCATGCCTATGCACCCCAATTAGTTAAAAATCATCAATTCAAAACATACATGATTCACAAAAAAATGGCCATGGGAAAATAATTCATTCACTAATTCTCAAAAGCCCTCAACACACATTCAAACATCAATTAAATCACATGGATAACAATTGTAAATACATGCTTTTAACAAAATAAGATTTGGAGAGGAGTAACATACCTGAGGTATCCAAAATTATGGAGAGAAATCAACCCTTGGAAGCTCTAACTGTTAATTCCTTAGAAACCCTAGTGTTTTTGACTTAGAAATTTGATAGAAAAGAGAATATGTATTTGATAGCTAAAGTGTTAAAAATAGGGTCCCCAAGGTGCTTTATGGTCGTCGATCCTAAGTAGGAAAGGAGGAAAATGCCCAAAGTACCCTTAATTAAATAGTTAAAAACTATCGCTAGTGACTATGGGTCACCCTGCGACTCGTGACTGGTCAAACTATGAGTCATACCCTATGACTCATACTCAGACCTTATGATTCATTAGGTCCAATCGTTAAGTCAACAGAAATAAGGGACCACTACACTGGTGAGACTATGAGTCCCACCTTATTACTCGTAAAGTCTCACTATAACTCGTATGGTCTCCATCATACTTGGGATAGAAACTTTGGGTAACACACTGATCACCCTATGATTGGTACATCACGACTCGTACAGAGTCTTCACGACTCGTACTGAGTCTTCATGAATTGTGAGGTACAAGTCGTGGTTAGGGCAGTAAGCTCCAAACTCAGAGATTTTTAGAGGTAAAAATTTGGGGTGTTTCAAGATCTCAATGCATAAGTAGGAACTAAAACAACTGATTTATGCAGTAGTAGTTGACTTTTTGAAGATTCTAGTGAGCGATAAAATACCTAAACTACCCCTCCTTAAAAAGATAAAACGGTCGTTGTCAAATATAGTAACCCAACTAGGTTGGGGTCGATCCTATAGGGAATCGGCCAAAAATTCTTCTCAAACTTATTGAAACCATCAGGTAGAGCGGGAAAGTAAATTGGGGGGATGTATTGAAATAGAAAAAATGAGAAGAATTGGTTGCTCTGGGTTGTAAACAATCTAAGATGAACACTAGGTTTGTGTCCCCCCTGGCTTCTCAACTCAGTATAATTATCATACACTATCAAACTGTTCTAATGCCTTGCATGCAGAATTTGATAAGTTATGCACCATCAACCGTCTTTTGGACTAGTTGATGGATTTTACCCTTTACCTTTTGATTCTCAGGATGTTACCTTACTAACCTTTATCTTAGATCCAGTTAACTATTACCTTTTGGGTCTCTAATTATTAGATAATAGTTAACGATCTTACTTAGATAATACCTATTAACATGGATCGGTCGTTAATCTTTAAATCACTATTGTGATTTTCTTTTCCTAGTCACTATTCCTCTTTTAGAGTAAGTAGTAATAATCTAGGCGGGATATTAAGTTGGTCACCGCTAAGAAATCAATAAGAACAAAGAAAACCCAATGCATGCAAGAATCTTTATCTAAAGTGACTTGGCACTTCCTCTACTTTGTTAATCTGCCAAGGTTCCTACAACCCTAGTTAAGGGAATTAGCCGCTCATAGTTATGAGATCAATCATGAAATCCATCGATAAAATTACAAAACCAATCTCACAATAATGAAAGAATAATTTCCAAAGTCTTAAATTGAATAACAAACCAAGAGCAACAAGATGTTTGTGAACTTGGCTCCAAAGGGCCTCCTTCTGAATCAATCAATATGTGAATGTGTGAATGTTTGAATGAATAAACTAAACAAAGCCTAAAAGGTATTTATAGTTTACAAGAAACCCTAGAAATTAAATCATAATTAAAATAAAATAAAAACTTAATTAATCGTATATAATAAGACTTAAAAACATAATAGGAGTGTAATTGGGATACATAGAAACCTTAGGAAATGATTTTGGAGCGATCCAGACAAGTTGAGGTCAGTGGCCACATGTGGTCTCCACATACGTCCTGGCCTTACGCACATGTGCCACATGCTGCCTGAGGCCACGCAAATGTGGTGACCACATGTGCTCAGACCAAAAAATCCTTCAGCTTGCTCTCTGGACTTTGGACCTCTAGCACATGTTTTTCCCATATGTGGTTTGCATGTAGACTAAGTAAGTTGAAAAGTCCCCACCATCAGGTAGATAATTGAATTAGATTTTCAACAATACAAATTTTCCCTTAATCTGATATCGGAGTGAAAAGTTGTGATCAAATTACTGAAGTATTGTCTCAATCTCGAGATCTTCAATTTCAGCACGTACCTTAGTCTCGTACAGCGTGTGGTCCACATGTAGACATAGGTAAGTGTCAGAACTTCCAATACTTGCAACCAAGCTTTAAATCTTCAAAATTCATCACATGTTTTGGTCATGAACAATCCGGAAAGTGTCACGAATACCCAATAATGATCAAGTAAGTGGCCAAAAACATCACTTTTCATTTTTTTCTCGCATTTGGCATCCAAAACTTAATTTCCCGCAAAACACTCCAAAAAAAACACCAAATCTAATAAAATAACCTTAAGTACATACATATTCTCCAAGTTTAAGCATCATAAGTGCTATATTTCTATAGCATATCAAGACCAGCAACTTAGAATGTTGCACGTCCTCAGGCAACAATATCTAACAAAATAATACGACGATGCTTAATCAAGATAAACGTAATATACCTATGGAAGTCAATCACAATTTTAGCTCAAGATTCATACCCTCTGCAAGTTCCATATTTTGAAACCAACTGTGTGTATTAATGAAGCACAATAATGCGACACAAATGAATTAATCTATGGCATTATATTAGCAATAAACAACCATGCATATATACAAGTTACACTATCCAAACAAGTAAGTAGCTAGCAATACAACTCATGTGCCCTCACATCAAAAGAAGTCCCCCTCACTCATATAAAATCAAGCATGTCAATGTAGGGACGGTCAAGAGACACCCATACTCAAAAATAAATTCCAATCAATGCATGTTAAATACCATAGGCTTTCAGACAGTCAAGTTAGGATCACTATAGGACTTATCTCGGCTTGTAATGTAGGTTAGGGGATGGTATGATACATATGGATATTTAAAGAGACTAAGCCTCATTGGCACTACACTTACTTTAGGGTCTCACTTATTAACCATTTTTTACTTTATTTCCGCCCTTATTTCTCCCTTTTATTTTAAAGAACATTCAGGCTAAGTGTGGTTTTCTTATTCTTTGTTTTTCATAATTTTTCTTTTCTTTCTTCTTTTGCTTTTATTTTGCTACTACACCCAGCCTTACTTTTTTTTTCCTTCTTTACTCCTTTTATATATTATGCATCCCTATGATAGCCACCCTAAACTTAGGCGATTTGCCGCAGTTGAGGTGCACAATGTCCAAGGAGGACCAGGGCCAAAATAGATTTATTGTAACACAAATGGAAAGGTGAAAAGTGAAAATAAAGGAATAGGTTATAAGGCTCAAAATAGGGATCAAGGGATACTATTTCACAATAACAAGGTCATTTAGGCTAAAAGTGGGATAAACTCAAAAACAACCTATGGTCCCTTCCTAACTGATTATCCTACAACCTAGATAAGACTAACCATGCAAGTTCTGGATTTAACACACAAAGAAAACTAAGTAGCATCTCACACACACATGGAATAGGATTACATCACAATATACTACCTATCTAGTTCATGCAATTATTAGTAATGATTATCATGTCCTTAATCCTAATGTCATAACAAGATCTGCAATAGTCACATATATATACATATCACATAGTTCAAAAACAAGCTATTGAAGGGGTATCATCAACAAAAATATGTTAAATACCCTAGATACTCATTTTTCTCCTAGTTAAAACAAAACATCACGAAATAAAATACAATACGGCTAAACATGTCAGCTCTACTAAGAACAAGACTTTGGGAAAAAGAGGCACGATAATAAAAAACCTAAGAGGATATCAACACCCATAAGCAATCCCACCCTCAACTTAAGATCATGAATTGTCCCCAATGCATCAAACTGTTACAAATCAAGAGAGTTGGAAACATACTTATGGCACCATAGGTGTGGAGATCTGAGGTCAATCACATAACACGAATACAAACAACAAAATGTCTTGGGTTCCCTTTCAAGCAACACTTAATTTCATGTCGCAACATGATAGGACTTGGTTAGGTACTCAGATTTCCCCAACAAGATCATGGGTATTTTGATTACTCAGACTTCATCGAGGTAGCCCAATAGTTAGCATCCAGTTTTCTCTTTCTACTTTAAACTTATGAACGACACCCCTAGTTGTTTTTTTAGTTTCCCATTATGCTCCAGGAGCGGAGGTATAAAATTAAAGGACCCAATAAATAGATATGGCATGTTTTACTTCTTGGCCCTTACGTGAGGAATGTATTTCTTTGATTCTGGCTCAGCAAATTCAAGAATATAAACATATGTTTCCTCCTCCTTGCACTCTTCTTCAGGCTCGGATGGCTCTACCAAGATCTGACTATCCAAACGCAATATGAAAAATACTTAGAATGAGGTTCAATATGCCCTAACTCATGATTTGCAGTCTTTTTTACATCCCCATATAACTCTAGTATGCTCTCCTTAAGTGTGACATTATCCACAAAAGTATGAGCAATTTTTAACTCCTCCAATTTTAGCTCCTCAAGTTGGCTTCTCAGAATTTTTTCGATCTCATGCCACCCATAACTAGGTTACTGGACACGCAACAGCTTTTGCATTTAACTTTACTTGTAAGTGGTATATATATCTAAGCCAAACCTATTAAAATTTTAAATATGATCTTTATTTTCTTTTGTCAAGATTGACAACGTGTCAAACATACTCTCATTATGTTCCAACAAAATATTTATCACATTCTTGCAGCAATGTATCATATCAAAAGAAAGAGGATTAATAAATAAGGAGTCATCATCACTCCATACTTCCTCTGTCCAGGTTGTCATCTCAAAAGGAGTAGGAAACAAAACAAAAAAAATAAAAATAAAACTCGATAACTCCAACAACTTCAATAAAGAACTTCAAAATCGTATTTTCTTACAACGGCACCAAAATTTAGTAACTCTCAAACTACCCCTCCTTAAAAGGATAAAACGATCGTTGTCAAATATAGTAACCCAACTAGGCGGGGGTCAATCCCACAGGGAATAGGCCAAAAATTCTTATCGAACTTGTTGAAATCACCAGGTATTTCGGGAAACTAAATTGGGGGGATTTGTTAAAATAGTAATAAGGAGAAGAATTGGTTGCTCTTTATTGTAAACAATCTAAGACGAACACTAGGTTTTTCTTCCCCCTGGCTTCTCAACTCAGAAGAATTATCGTGCACTATCAAACTATTTCAATGTCTTGCAGACAGAATCTGATAAGTTATGTACCATCAACTGTCTTTTGGACTAGTTGATGAATTTCACCCTTTACCTTTTGAGTCTCGAGATGTTGCCTTACTAACCCTTATCCTGGATCCCAGTTAACTATTACCTTTTGGGTCTCTAGTAGTTAGATGATAGTTAACAATCTTACTTTGATAACACTTATTAGAGTGGATCGACCATTAATTTTTAAATTATTATTGTGATATTCTTTTCCTAGTCCCTATTCCTCTTTTGGAGTAAGTAGTAATAATCTAGGCGAGATCTTAATGTTGGTCACTGCTAAGAAATCAATAAGAACTAATAAAATCCAAAACATGCAAAAAAATTTATCTAGAACAACTTGGCACTTTCTCTACTTTGTTAATCCGCTAAGGTTTTCACAACCCTAGTTAAAGAAATTAGCGCTCATAGTAATAAGATCAATCATGAAATTCACAGACAAAATTACAAAATCAATCTCACAATAATGAAAGAATAAATCTCAAAATATTAAATTGAATAATAAACTAAGAATAACAAGATGTTTGTGAACTTGGCTCCAAAGGGCCTTCTTCTATATCAACCAATGTGTGAATGTTCGGATGAATAAACTAAACTAAGCCTAAAGGGTATTTATAGATTACAAGAAACTCTAGAAATCAAATCCTAATTAAAGTATAAAAACTTAATTAGTCATACATAATAAGACTTAAAAATATCATAGGAGTGTAATTGAGGTACATGAAAACCCTAGGAAACGATTTCGGAGCGATCCAAAAAAAGTTGAGGCATGTGGCCTTTCCTTAGTAGTATGTGCCACATGTGGCCTGAGGCTGTGCGCATGTGGTGACCGCATGTGCTTAGACCAAAAAATCCTGCAGCTTACTCTCGGGACTTTAAACCTCTGGCATATGCTTTGCCCACATGTGGTCTGCATGTGCTATATGTGGTCCGCATATAGAATAAGTGAAAAGTTTTCATTATTAGATAGATAATTAAATTAGATTTTCAATGATACCAATGTTGCCTTAATCCGATATCGGGGTGAAAAGTTATGGCCAGATTACTGAAGCACTGTCTCAATCTCGGGATCTTCAATTCCAGCACTTACCTTAGCCTCATACAGACCACATATGCTATATGTGGTCTACATGTAGACATAAGTAGGTGCCAGACCTTTCAATACTTGCAACCAAGCTTCAAATCTTCAACATTCATCATATTCTTTGGTCATGAACAATCCGAAAAGTGTCCAGAAACATCACTTTTCATCTTTTTTTCGCATTTAGCATCCTAAACCTAATTTTCTGCAAAACACTCCAAAAACAGATCAAATCTAACAAAATATCCTTAATTACATGCATATTCTTCAAGTTTAAGCATCGTTAATGCTATATTTCTATAGCACATCAGTGAGCTCCCCATCCAGAGCCTTATTCCAGCCTACATTTATCCTTATCATATCTTTATTTATATTTATAGACGGATTTTGTATTTTTCACTTTCAGACTATGTATTAGATGCTCTTCTTCTTATAACACTATTTTTAGAGTTTATTATTTTTTTTGGATTTTTTCTGTGTTATATTATAGACTAACTTCATTTCTAGAAGTTTCGTTTTACGAATTTCTTTCTTATTACTCGCATGCTTATTTTTGGATGGATTTTGACTTACTAAGGTTGGTTCCGAGGTAAGTGTCATCATAAAAACTTTTGGATCTTGACACATAAAAGTAAGATATGAAAACCAACAGGAATTAAAAATAAAAATTTTAGCTGCCTAGTTATTTTTAAAAGAATGTTCAAATGATATTCATCCTCACTATGTTCTCAATTAGTAATTATGCAATACTATGACTTGTTAATATTTGAGTTACTCTCAATCTATTTTATTGATAAATTAAACTTTTATTATTCATTTTCCGACAATGCTAATTAGTAGATTCTATACATAATTTGGGTAGGAGCTAGTAAGCTAGCCCTTAGCTTTGAGCATTAACCGTTTGTAAGATGTGTTGTAAGATGTTCATGGGTGTAAGTCTTATAGAACTAAGTCTCACAATTAAGTTTTAGGGAAGTCTGCAAATGTTATATCTAAGGGCGAGACCTTGACGAGTCGTAAAAAAGTCTTCCAAAATAATTGGCAATCACCACCTCGTTAGCTAATTTTTATGGTCAAGTCAGATTTAAAGTTCATTTTTTTATCATGCTACCAGAGTTGGATCCTTCTCAAATTATTATTTACCTAATGTTGTACCTTTATCATAGGTTGAAGTCATCGATAGACCCTTAAATTTGTTTTTAAATTTCACTTGAAACCCTCAACGTATCATTGTACCTATTAAACACTTAAACTATCCAAAAATCATTCCTATTAGACACAAAATACTGACATGGCAAAAAAGTAGGTTTCACACTCTTGGGGCACGTGAATCAAATTTTAAAAATATTTTTCTTTTTTCTAAATTTTTACACCTAAATTTATTTTTTTATAATGATTAATTTTTTAAAAAACTTTCTTTTAGCTTTTTAATGGTTAATTTGCTCTTCTAAACTTATCTTCTCCACTGTCGTCTTCTCCGCCAATAAATGCAAGGTATCATATTTTCCACCATCATCTTCTCCACCAACAAATGCATGGAATCATAATTCTCAAATCAGCTGAAACATCATTGTCAGCTTTAGATCTTTCTAAAATTTTGAGATTTTGTCCTACAAGAATTTGAAAGAGATGATAAATATTGTGTTCAGAAAATGCTGAGATGGGTTGTAGTCACTTTTTTTGTGAGTATATGGTGATGCAATATTCATAGTACTGTATAGTTTCTAGGTTGTGCTTGTATTTTCACGCAGAATTGTCATTTTGCACTCAGTATCATTGACAGAAAAATTAGTAATGCATTTGTTCAAATGTTTAGAACTGTAAAAAAATTTAAAATGATTTCATATCATCTTTTTCACCATCATCTTCTTCACCATTGACAGCAATATCAAGATAATGGAGAAATTTAACACAAAATCGACACCCATTAACGAAAACAATATCTGCCTCCGTTCTCCACTAGCTAACTCAGTCAATTTTAATTTTCGATGAATCTCGCCGGCAAATGCATCTCATCAGAAAATCCCTCCTACCAACCACCAACGAGCTCTAACTCGGCTCACAAAGCATCAATTCTCGCCAACTTAAGCCATTTTCGGCAAAATTCCATTGGCGAAATACCACCGCTAACTCCGACAATTCCAGTCATCCAACCAAACAGCACTACGCTGGAAAAGAAGAAGGTTGGGGTGGGGCTCGACAGAGAAGAAGAGGATTGGGGTGGGGATGTTTTGGATTAATTTTTTTTTTTTAAATATCTTTTGTTTTTTCTATTATTTAAATAAAGTTAATTTTCTTAAAAAATTATTTAAATTCAATTGTCACGTGGCATTATTCATTGATTTATTTGGCATGTGAGTTACACTCACTTCAGATTTTCAATAATTTTTTATTGTATCAAATAGGAATAAATTTGTTAAGAATAAAGTGTTAAAGTGTTCGTACAATGGTAAGTTGAGAATCCACGTAAAATCTCGAAACAAGTTTAAGAGTCGATGACCTAAGCCTTCATCTTATATTGTCTATGTTTCACATTTCAATCCTAAGTATGTGGGGATGCTGAGTCCTACATCGACTATGAGAAGGCAGATTTGACTCTTTATATGATTTTGAACAATTTTCATTTATTGAATCAGTTTTTGTGATTGAGTTAGATTTAAGGTTCATTTTTTTTTTTTGTCAAATTTCCGTTGAATATTTTATATTTTAAATTTCCTTAATGAAAATTGTGATTTCACTGGACATCATAGCTAACCATCTTCATCTTTTCAAAGCAAAACAAATTGAGAAAGCAGAGTGAAATTTGATACTTATAATTCACCACGACTTTGAAATTTTGTTTCAAACTTGGTCCAGCACTGGCCAGTGAAGTTAGTGATTGGTATTTAGAAAGTTATTTGGATTTGTTGGACAAAATAGAAACAGATGCAAGTAAGAGGACTAATACTTCAACTATTTCGTTGTCCTTTATAATCTATCTTTAATGTGGGGTTTGGATGAAAGGACAAAGAATATGTAAGACAGAAGATAGTGACAATGACAAGGGCTGGATACTTGGACCTGTGAGTATTAATGTGAGTGTTGCAAATGTTTAAAAATAAATAGATGCATAGTCTAAAAAGAAATTAAAGATGGTACGAGCTGTTCACGAGATAAGGTGAATTGATAAGAAAAGGTACTTCCATGTGTATTAAAAGGCATAAGGGAATATTGTCCAGCTCTAAGGAGTTTGGAATTCAAGTCTCTGATGACTGATATGACCTATTTGTACAATAATAGCATACAGTGAAATCTCATTTGTGGTATTATTAGTGGGATTTAAGAAGGGTAAATAGAGTATATGATGGATCTTATTCCTAATTCATTGAGGTGGAGATGTTATTTTTGAAGAATCCTCTATCTAAGTACATTAAATCAAAATAGTCAGGAAAAGAAAAAAATTACAATGAATAAAACAAGACAACTTACAAAAAAACAACACATAGCATTTATGACAACAACAATAACAAACATCAAAATATTGTGATAATTGAAACATAATAATCAACATGTGGTAACAAATATCAAAATAAAAAAACTACATGAATAAGGCTAATACTACAACAAACAAGGTGTTGAAGACTACGGCCAAGTCTTATCCCATAAAAAGTAAGAAAACGCTGCACTACTTACTAATATTCTATCTCGATTTGAGATCTCCATACTCTCTCATCTGAGGTCATATGATTGATAAGTTGAAGTTGGATCCTGTTTAATCACCTCCTCAATACTTCTTCATCATAGCTCTACCTCTCATCTTACCCATTATATCCAACCTCTCACATCTCCACATTAGGATACTGCCCATCTCTTCTCATATGTCCAAGTCATCTTAGTCTCACTTCCCCCAACTTGTCCACCACATAAAACATTCACACACTGTCTTGAATATCCTCATTTCTTATTTTATCTCTCCTAGTATGCTCACAGATCCATCTCAACATTCTCATTTTCTCGACTTACATCTTCTAAAATGAGAGTTTTTGACTGGCAAAACTCCATCACATACAACAAAGTCAATCTAACCATCATTCTAGAACTTACTTTTAAGTTTTGGTAGGTACCTTTTTACATATAACACTCCAGAGGAAAACCTCTGTTCATCCATATCAAACCAATAAAATGTGTGACATCATTATTGATATTCAAATTTTCTTGGATTAAAGACCCAAGATACTTAAAATTACTTAAAATTTTCCCTCTTACCTTGGAATAGCGTGTGTATCACTAAATCTACACTCCATATATTCTATTTTGGCTCTACTCAACTTAAATCTTTTAGACTCTAGAGTTTATCTTCACAGCTCAAGCATAGCGTTAAATTTGTTGCAAGTCTCATCAATCACTATTGTGTATTTATAAATAATATACACCATGATACCTCACCTTGAATATGTCGCATTTTCATCTATCACTAATACAAATAGAAACGGGCTAAGCGTTGATCTCTGCTGCAAACTCATCTCAACTGAAAAGTTCTCCGAGTTTTGGCTCCATCATACTTGTCCTTTATTGCACTAATGCAAGCCAACAATATATTTTTAGCCTTCAAGCATCTCCACAGGACTTTCCTTGAGACTTTGTTGTAGGACATTTCTAGGTCCATGAACACTGTATGTAAATACTTCCTTTCACTATATTTCTCCATCAGTATCCTAACGATATTAATGAATTTTATAGCTGATTGCTCTGACATGAATCTGAGTTAATCCTCAGAAATGGACATATTCGTCATCACCCTCATCTATCATCACCTCTTCCAAATTTTCATATGTACGATCTATCTATAAAATTGGAAAAACAGCACTATTAGTCCCTAAAATATTGATAAATTTTAATTTTGGTCCTTGTAATTTTCTGATTAAATATATTTAATCAGAAACTAACTACATGTGCATCTTTTATCCATCTGATTGTAAATTTTCACAACTTTAATGAATTACTAAATGCTAAATCATATAAGTGTAGATGTATTATATTAAATTTGTTCTGTTGCTCCGTATTTGAGAGTAAAATAAGTTAAAAGATCATCTAAAAGTCGTTTTATTATAGCAAAACATAGAGACAAAAACATACATTCCAGTTAACTAAAGGAGCAAAGGTTAAATATGCTTAATCAAATATTACAACATTAAAATTAAAATTCATCAATAATTAAAGGATCAAAATATTATTATTCATTCACACCAGTCACTACTAAAAAAAAGGTAAAAATCGACCACAGAAAACCGATCATAAATTGTGGTCGGATTTTTTTTTTATTATTTTTTTTTTAAAAGCGAACACAAGTGGTAGCTTTTTTATTTTAAAAATTCAAAATAATTATTAAAATAATTTTAGTATTAATCATTACTTATTTTACAAATGAAAAAAAATAAATAAAAAAATCGACCACTAGTGGTCGGTTTTAAAAGAAAAAAATATTTAAAAAACCGACCACTTGTGGTCGGTTTTTGAATAATTTAAAAAAAAAATCAAAAGAACCGATTACTAGTGGTCGGTTTTTTATATATTTTTTAATTTTTTTTTAAAACCGACCACTTGTGGTCGGTTTTTTAAATTTTTTTTATTTTTAAAAAGAGACCACAAGTGGTCGCTTTTATATTTTAAACTAGTGAGAAGAAACCCGTGCAAAGCACAGGCCCAACATCTATTCTAAATTAATATTATAATAATAATCATATCAATTAATGTGACATTTTTTGAATTTTAAAAATTAAATAAATTTAGTTTTTAAAGTAATTTTTGCATATATTCTTAAAATATATTAAATTATCAATTATTGTGATTTATTATTCAAATATATAATATTATTTCAAAAATTTAATTCACTATCAAAATTAAACTCTACAAATATATAAATTAATAAAGAGTCTGAAAAATCAAATTCGATGGGCCTATATTACTGTTTTTCAGATAACACGGGCTCAGTATATGTTTTTTTTTTTTATCTCAAACAATGTGATCCAAATAGAATTTAGATAATCAATCATACTTTTAATACGTTTTTAGATATTTTAAGTTGTTAACTATTGTAGTTTATAATATTTTTTTTGTTTTCAAATAATATATGTTACTCTCCTGGTCCAAACTTTTGTGGCGTTGATAGTCAATTATATTTTAAAAATAATTTAAGTTTTTAATTATTGTGATTTATTATACTATTCTTCTATTCCAATTTAAATGTCATTGATATAATTTTGAGAGTCAATCAAATATTTCATATCTTTTAAAAATTTTCAAGTTGTTAATTATTGTGATATATAATATTTTTTACGTACTTTTTGAAATATATAACACATTATTTTTTCTTTTAGATATTTTAAGTTGTTAACTATTGTAATTTATAATACTTTTTATTTGTTGACTTTAAAAGTAAACTTTTGTTTAGAAGGTGATGTTGTTGGTGACTTTATTTGTTGAAAATACTTAAGTTTTGGTGACTTTAATAGTGAATTAGTATTTAGGAGGTGATGTGGTTGGTAACTTTATTAGTTGAAAATGCTTAAGTTTTGGTGACTTTAAAAGTGAACTTTTGTTTAGAAGGTGATGTTGTTGGTTACTTTATTTGTTGAAAATGTTTAAGTGTCGGTGACTATAATAGTGAATTAGTGTTTAGAAGTTAGTTTCGTTGGTGCCTTTGTTAGTTGAAAAAGCTTAAGTATTGGTGACTTTAAAAGTGAATTTTTGTTTAGAAGGTGATGTTATTGGTGACTTTATTTGTTGAAAATGCTTGATCTAATTAGTTGAATCTGATTGATTGCGTAGATGGAACATGATTATAGATAGATATATCACCGGAACAATGATAATAGAATGGGTATTAGGGAGGAATTTGTTGAGGGTGTCAAAAGATTTGTTGAACATGCTAAGACACTTGATTTTTGGACACGTTTTCAAGTAATTCGTTGTCCGTGTATTAGATGTGATGGTATAAATCTTGTAAGTGAAGAAGATGTAAAGGAACATCTCTATAGAAAGAGGTTTCACGAGGACTTTTTAAGAATAGTTGATATTCATGGTGATTTTGTGCAAAATAACTCTGCTGTTGGAGAAAGTAGTAGGTCTGCAGGGCATAATGAATATCAAGATACTAGGATGACAGAAATGGTGCACGATGCTTTTGGGATGCAACACGGGGTTGACTTTAGGAAAAATGTTGAAGATGCTCCTAATAGCGAAGCGGGCAATTTCTATGAAGAACGTAAAAAGTATTATATAAAAAGTATTATAAATTACAATAGTTAACAACTTAAAATATCTAAAAGAAAAAATAATGTGTTATATATTTCAAAAAGTACATAAAAAATATTAGAAATCACAATAATTAACAACTCGAAAAATTTTAAAAGATATGAAATATTTGATTGACTCTCAAAATTATATCAATGGCATTTAAATTGAAATAGAAGAATAGTATAATAAATTACAATAATTAAAAACTTAAATTATTTTTAAAATATAATTGACTATCAACGTCACAAAAGTTTGGACAAGGAGAGTAACATATATTATTTGAAAACAAAAAAAAATATTATAAACTACAATAGATAACAACTTAAGATATCTAAAAACGTATTAAAAGTATGATTGATTATCTAAATTCTATTTGGATTACATTGTTTGAGATAAAAAAAATAACATATACTGAGTCCGTGTTATTTGAAAAACAGCAATATAGGTCCATCTAATTTGATTTTTTAGACTCTTTATTAATTTATATATTTGTAGAGTTTAATTTTGATCGTGAATTAAAATTTTGAAATAAAATTATATATTTGAATAATAAATCATAATAATTGATAATTTAATATATTTTAAGAATATATGCAAAAATTACTTTTAAAAAATTATTTAATTTTTAAAATTCAAAAAATGACACATTAATTGATATGATCGTTATTATTATAATATTAATTTAGAATAGATGTTGGGCCCATGCTTTGCACGGGCTTCTTCTCACTAGTTTAAAATATAAAAGCGACCACTTGTGATCGCTTTTAAAAAAAAAAAAA
>NC_061111.1:75016559-75016784 GCF_002878395.1 Capsicum annuum
TTACATTTTACACGACTATCAAGGGGAAAAATGCAGTGAATTATCAAATCAATTAAAAAGATACTAAAAAATAAGTTGTTCAACATAACAAAAAGTTACGTTCTTAACTTTTTTATAGCAGTGATCCCCCACCCACAATTCCTTTTTTCCACAAGTATTTTGACATGATTCTCAATACGCTATCTAAACTAGGAAAGTCAGTAAGGAAAGGTGGGACAAAGAAAG
>NC_061111.1:75016884-75063150 GCF_002878395.1 Capsicum annuum
GTGGGAATACACTGGGTTTGTTGTTGTTGTTGTTGTTGTTGTACTTATGATAATTATGAATTTTTTGATTAGTTACATCTATTTATATTTTACATATAGTTCAAATAATTTATTTTTTCCCTATGTAATAAATATTTACGTTTTACATAAAAAAATTTAAAAATAGAAGTATCAATTACCTCATTAACTTAACAATTTTTTTATATTTATTCTATATCGAAAAATAATCACTTCTATCCTTAATTATCCGATTTCTCTCTAAAAAAATTATACTTTTGAGTTTTCCTCTACTCCAAAATAGTGAAATGTTGAATTATCGTTGATCAAATATGCTACTATATACAAGAATTATATTTTTTTGGTATGTTAAAAATATGAAATTCATGTTTTTTGGATAGTGATTCATCGTAGTTTTCGATTAGTGTTTCGATTAGGATATTGAAGAGACTCACATGCATAAATATGTTTCATATTATAATTAATGGAGTAAAAAATCATCATTTAATTTAGAAACAATCCTAAATTAATATAAGAAAATATATTTTTTTAGGAAAAGTCCTAAAAAAATATAATTCTTGTATATAGTAGCATATTTGATCGACGATAATTCAATATTTCACTATTTTAGAGTAGAGGAAAACTCAAAAGTATAATTTTTTTAAAGAAAAATCGGATAACTAAGGATAGAAGTGATTATTTTTTATATAGAATAAATATAAGAAAATTGTTAAGTTAATGAGGTAATTGATACTTCTTTTTAAAAATTTTTTTTATGTAAAACGTAAAAATTTATTAGAAAAAATAAATTATTTGAACTACATGTAAAATATAAATAAATTTAACTAATAAAAAAATTCATAATCATCATATTTAAAAAAGAGGAAAAATTAGAAGTGATGGGACATTATGAAAAAAGAAATTGTGGGTGGGGGACCACTGCTATAAAAAAGTTAAGAACGTAATTTTTTGTTACGTTGAACAACTCTTTTTTTAATACCTTTTTAATTGATTTGACAATTCATTGTATTTTTTTCCTCGGTTATCATGTTAGACGTAAGAATTTCTTACGTTTTATATTTGTTTTTATAAAACGTAAGAATTTCTTACGTTTAACTAAAAAAATGTAAAACGTAAGAAATTCTTACGTTTTTGTAAAAGTCAACTCCGTTAGTTGACCGTTAAGAAAAAAGTAGAAAACGTAATAAATTATTACATTTAGCCTATTTTGGTAACTTTTTAAATAGGTGGTCTATTTTGGTCACTTTTTTAATTTCGTGGCTCATTTTGATTCCGAGTTCGATATATGTTGAAAACAATTAAAAATACTAAAGCTCAAATATTTTTAGTAGAACTCAAACATCTGTTCCCTTGTCTAAGGTCTTGTATTAAAGATTTGTCTTCAATTTTAATTAAATTAATTTAGTTATTATTAATAATTGCTTAATTTGAATAAACAAATGACTAACCTGTTATAAACATCTGTTGCAATAGATGATTAACTTGTTGCAACAAATAGATAATCTATTGGAAAATAATTAAAATACTAGGAAACTCAAATATTTTTAGGAGAACACAAATGTTTGTCCCATTGTCATAGGGACGTCTTTAATTTTAGCTAAATCAGCTTAGCTATTACTAATAATTGCTTAATTTGAATCAACAGATGACTAGCATGTTGCATCAGATGATTCATCTGTTGGAAATTATCAAACAGATAGACAATCTGTTGTAACAGATGGGTCAACTATTAGAAAGCAATTAAAATATTTGGAAACTTAAATGCTTTTAGGAGAACTCAAATGTTTGTCTCCTTGATCCTTTTGCATTTGATGTATGGTATATTATTTTTATCTTCTTTACCTGTTTCATGAAATTTTTCATGTGTTTTACTTATTCGTTGTGCCTCTGTTGAAATTTAAAAAAATAAATTAGGTCAAATTTTATTTGTATATCACTTGGACATCACTTGTAAATATATTTTTTTTGTTTTTTTTTAGAAAATATATAAAAATAATATGTGTATTGGATTACTTTTTAAAAAAATTATAATTTCTTACGTGGCAATGACATGGCACTGATGTGGCACTGAGTTGGCTATGACGTGGGGATGTGTACTTCACTCTCCGTAGTGAGAGTGGTATAATTTTTTTAGGGTGGTAAAAAATTCACTTTAAAGTTATTGAGAGGGGTATATAATTGCCCGACATGTTAAGGTTCTAAAGTAAGTTTTGGCTGCAATTTCAGGGGTGATTCGATGTATTATCTCTCACTTAAAAGTCCTAATTTTTTACTTGTGAAAAAAAAAAAAACGATGAAGAACTAGAAGGTGTTGTCGCCGGAGAATGTTGTCACGTCGACTGATGGTTGAAAGTCAAAAAGGAACGGGCAAGAACTCAAAACTATTTGTTGTCAGAGGTTGAAGTTGCACAAGATTGAAGGGAGAAATTTGAAAAATTGTTGGTTCGGAGAAATTAGATAGAGAAACTATCGAGAGAAAGAGAGAAGAGAGAGAGAGATTGATTTGCAGAGGGAGGGAAGTTTTGTGGGTGTGGGTTAATTTTTATTTTTGAAAAGATTAAAAAGTTTAGAAAATATTAATCAAGTCTACAATTAACCTAATCAAGTTTTTTAATTATGTTTGACCCTTTAAATTGGTCAGTGTCACCAATCCTTCATTCAAGAATTAAAAGACACCTTTCTTTCAATTTTCTCATGTGACACTAGAGTTATATCTATTGTAATTCTTAATTTACCCGACATGAAACCCCATATTATATTATTCACCTCCAAATGTTCAAGCATGAAGTGCAAGCGAGCTTGTTGCTCATCATCGACCCATGAAATGAAAATTGATCTTTTTATATAGCAGATCTTTCTATCTAGCATAATTTTTAGCGCTTGAACTGGTATGGTTTTAGAAAGACTGCGAGTTCAGCCAAAGGTTGATTTGCTAACTAAACACAAGAATAAACATGCTAGTAAATCATAAAAGTAAATAGGCTTTCCATTAATTTGATTTTTTTTTCTTGCTTAAGATAGATGGGTAGAGTCAAAATTTTAATTGTATGAGATTTTTTCTTGCCTAAAATGTTCTTCAACTATGTGAAATAGTGCAAAAGTGTTTTGGAAAAAAGACATTGTGTAGCCTTTTTAAAAAAGAATAGCCCAAATTTAGGCATATGGACATATAATGTCCAGTCGAGTAAAAAAATGTCACTTTATGGCCATTTTCTATTCTTTCCCAATTTGAGTCATTTTGGCCGACATAATTCATATACAATCCATATACAATACTGATACAGTATATTCACCTTGGATAATTCGATCCTATGAAAAATATTTTAATTTTTTTTTCTATAAATTTTTTAACTGATCAAATATTCTGCTTTTTTTAATTATTTAGAAATAATAATTAAATTATATCAGAAACGATATAATTGTTAAATAGAATATGTATCTATATAAGATGTATGTATAAAAATTGTATAGTTCTATCAAATATGTATATGCATAAAATATATAGAAAGTGTATGAAAAATATATAATTGTTGTATAAAAAGTGTAAAAAAAAATGTACAGTTATTGTATAAATTGTATATCAAAACTGTATAATTTTCGTATAGAATATTTATATGTATAAGATTTGTTTAGAAACTGCATAGAAGGTGTGTAGAAACGGTATAGAACAAGCCAGTAAGTTGAAATGGCTAGAAAGTGAAATTTAAATTCCATGGTCATTTTCATGGAAATAGTTTAATTTGAAGTGTCATCTCTGTCTTTTCCTCAAATGTTTTTAATCTACCTATTGGGCCTAAAATGCCCTTCATGTCTACCTATTAGACCTAAAATATCATTTTCGGCTACCTTTGAGGCTATTTTACCCAAAAAATTACATAATACCACAACTTATCTTTATTAAACTACATAAAGTGTCTATTCTTTTTTATTAATATTAACCAAATAAATAGTGCAAAATATCAATTTTTTGTCGTTCTAAATTGATCTGATAAATAAAAGAAAAAAAAAAACATAAATAGCCATTTTTTAAAAATTAGTACATAGACATAACCGTATTAGTTGGTTGTCAGATATAGCATATAACATATTTACTTTTATAAAAGATTCTAATATATAGAAAAATAATTATATATTAAATTCTCATGTTTTCTTATTTATTATCTATTTTATGGAAGTCTCTATTCATTCATTTTTTATATGCTATATCAAAATTTTATATGTTTCATTTTTGTTGCCTACTTTCACGATGTCTTCATAAAAATATATGGTATATTTAACTCATAAAAATTCATGATATATTTATAAAATATATTTATATCATAAAAATACATGGTATATTTATACAATAAATACATGATATATTATACCATATAAATTATATTTATACCATAAATATAGATGGTAGTATATTTTAGATATAAAAAGTTTATACCATGTAGTACTGAAAAAATATATTTATATTTAATAAATAATTTTTTAACGAGAAAAGCACTTCCGACATTATGAGTTATACCATGAATATTTATCTCATAAATTATATCAAAAATATAATAATAATCTGATTTTGACATAAATTATATTAAGATAAAAAAAATGCATGGTATATCTGTACTTCAAAAATAATAATTTTTATTCAATGAATATTTATTCATAAGAATTATGGTTAACTCATTACATTAGAAAGAAAAATACACAATCATGTAATAAGACTAGATGATTAACATACATGAAAACAAAAGGAAACATACACGAGCAAATAATGGAATATTTAGTTTAATTAAAAATATTTAAATTTTGAATACAAGAGAGAGAAAGATTTGAAAGCAAGAATTATTCTTTCCACTTTTAATTTGAAGATTGAAAATATATATCTTAAATTAAGGTGAATTGATGATTAATTATAGCATTAAATTAGAAATTATAATTATAATTATTTTTTCTGATTTTTTAAATGGCTATATATGAAAAAAAAAATTGTAATATTGAAAAAGTACTATTATTTATGTAGTTAAGTCTTAAAGATGGCTTTTTCATGTAATTTGCCAAAATAAAAGGGCAAATAGACTCAATAGGTAGATGAGAAGGGCATTTTAGGCTCAATAGGTAGGCGGCAAGGGCATTTTAGGCCTAATAGATAGACGGAAAGGGCATTTTATGCTCAATAGGTAGATTGAAGATATTTGTACACCATTTTACACAGTTAAAGAGCATTTTAGGCTATTTTTTATACTAAAATGATTAATTCAAATATTAATAATTGAGTTCTCTCTATATATATATAATAAAAAAAAAAACGATATAAATATACCATTTGAATAAAGCTATTGAATTTGTACTCAAGCTTCTAACTTCGTCTCTTTATATACATAAAAGAGTAGTTTGGTGTAATATAACTTTCGCTATATATGAAATTGAAAAAAAAAAAAATAGAGCATAAAAGTCTATTATACGTAGTCTTACATTTCATTTTTACAAGAATCTAATTGTATGATATGCAGCCTTATAATCTTACCTAGGGGTGTTCACGAATCGGTTTGGGTCGGTTATTGGTCAAAATCATAACCAAACCAACTTAGTCGGTTTTTAAATTTCTAAAACCAAACCAAACCAATACAAAAAAATAACCGTCGGTTTGGTTCTTGTCGGTTTAGTTCGGTTCGGTTCGGTTTATAACTTTAGTTAATGATAAAAGTTGAAATTTTTCTTTAAAAAATTCAATCCAACATATGAGATGTCAACCGAGTGTTGTTTCTCAACCTTGAAACTAAAATTCAATTTAGTGTCATACTTAGGCAAAGCCATGAACAATACCATATGAACGCTTCTACAAAAGTATTTAGAAACTAGATATAAGAGAATAATATGATAAATCCCCCAAAAGGTAAACACATAATTTTTTTGTTTAATAGGACCAAAAAGAAAGTTCAAAACTAGTGATTATCTATAGTCTAATAAAACTCACCTATAAAATCTCATAGACGACAAAATAATTTTACAATTAGTATCATTTGTCATTCAAAATGCGAAAATCATATAGAATCTCGTAACGTACCATCAACTAGATTGAGACATATGACTAAAAGTGTTATGACTAAAGTTAAATTCATGATTAAAATTTATATTTTATTTATGAATAATATATAAATAATTTATATATGCATATGTATGTGTGTATACATATATATACATGTATATGTGTGTGTGGGTATATATATATATATATATATATATATATATATATATATATATAAAATTTTTATCGGTTCGATTTGGTTATTTTGTCGGTTATTTTAGAGTAAAACCAAAATCAAACCAATTAAGTATCGATTTTAAAATTTTAAAACCAAATCAAATCAAACCTAACTAAATGTCAATTTTTCTAATCGATTTAATTTGATTCGTGATTCGATTTAATTTTTAATCAAACCATGAACATCCCTAATCCTACCTAACTGTGACAGGTTGCTTCCCTGGCCTTTTTATTATTATATAGATGAGTGAACGGATTGTTGTGGGGGATTGTGTCGGTTTGTGTTGGTGCTTTGCTGGCTGGTGTGGTGCATCTTTGTTGTTGGTTGGTTGGTTGGGACACTTGAGGCTTGGGCTTAGCAAAAAGCAATGGCGCAACATAGGGAATCTATTCTGAACAACTCTTTTCCACTCTGACATACATTCATGGCCCAACGCAAGACATCCAATTCCTTCCTCTTCTCCATTTTCTCAAAATATACAATAGTAAATACACCCCTAATTTGTATCCAAACAAACGTCTCAATCAAAAATCCGGATCAATAGAGAAACTAAAAGCTATACAACAATAATATATTAAATGTAATTTTATTAAAAAGGTATTGAAGGATAAAATCAAAAATGTATGCACACCTTTCCTTAATACCAGAAATAGAAAGATTGTTTCTGTAGCTCAAAAACAAAAATTATTTAGAGAAAAAATAATAAAAGTACAAACAACAATACATAGCAGCAAAAACAACATATGGGATATATTAGTGGAATACTTAAAAGTTTTTTTGTTTTTTTTCTGGAAAAAACGCACACAATTTCAATAAAATTAGTGGGCAAGTCTGTTTGCACATGAAAGTTAAAGAAACAAAGTCAATGTGTAAGTAAAACACAGGGATAGTTATCACCAAGGATAATTGATACGAAGGAAGGATAAGGAATAATAATTTCAGAATAAAATGGAGAATTATTTAACTATGCATTTAATTAGGAACATCAATTAGATTTGAAATTACTTATCTCATATATATATATATATATAGTGGATAACTAATGTCATAAAAATATCTCAATCTACTAAAAAACTTTATCTATTCTATCTCTCACACCAAACGATTCCTAATTAGTATCCAAATGTCTCTATCAAAAACGCTGATCAATAGAGAAACTAAAAGCTATGAAATATTAAACACACACATATAATATCAATAAAGTAACTGTGCAAGCCTGGCACATGAAAGTTCAGAAATAAAGTCGATGTATGTGTGTAAAACAATAGAGAACTATGACCTAAGAACGTGTAAAACAATAGAGAAATGCATTTCAAGGAAATGTTGTGATTCTTAAAAATTTAGGCAAATGAATGGTAATGTTCTCTAACAATTGTACTTACGTGCATGGGCAGAACAAATATTTTATACCATCACGTTAATTCAAAATTCATCAAATTTATCCTCCGTTAATTTTTTGATTCAACCATGTTTTTACCTTTATTTAATTGGGCCAAAAATAATTACACGAAATTTAACAAAAGATTAATAAAGACATATTTAAACCTATATACATACTTTAAAAGTATATTTGGTCTAATTTAGTTCTTAATTACAATTGTGCAAAAATATTTGGAGTTGTGTTTGTGAAGCAATTTGATTAAATTGCAGTGAATTTTCTTGCAAATTTTAGGCATCATATATGGACATTATGATTAATTTTTAAAAAACTTAATTTGTCATTTTGTACAATTTAAATTATAAATTCTAGGTAAGACACAACAAGTCAATAATGTCATTATACAAGAAAATTCATTATGTAATGAATTTCTCTTGTTGCTGCTAATTTTATCTGTCTTATTGAGCGGTAAAAATAGTCTTTGCCTATTTAAACATGATTTATATTTACCCCTCTTTACATTTTTCTCTTCTTGCTGCTAATCAATATATGGATGAGGAGCCTAATATTTTTGTTACAGTGATTAGTCTTTACATATTTAGACATTTTTATAGCTTAATGCCTTAATTAGTTACTTGTATGTTTAAATTTTAATTTTAATCCTGAGGTAAAATGATTAGAAAAAAGATGGGCATGTAGTACTAAATGTGTGTCTGAACGACTAATAAAATAATAAAAGTTATGACAGAATAGTATATAAATTTAAATAAAAAAAAATGTTAAGTGATTTTCCTAGCAAGAATTTAATGAAATACTCAAAATATAAATTGATTAATCTCAGTTTTACATAGGGGCGGAGCCAGGCCTTGTTAGGGGGTTCAACCCCCTTCGACGGAAAAATACATCATTTATACCTAGTTAAAATTATTTTTATGTATTTATAGCAGGTGTTGAACCCCCCTTCGGCTAGGTTTTCTTCGAATATTGAACCCCCTTAATTGAAATCCTGGCTTCGCCTCTGGTTTCACATTTAACTTTGATACAATTTAATTTTTAAAGTCTAATTTTTTTTTTGTTTTATTATATTAATATGGTTAATGTGTCTTTACCTAGAACTTCTAATTTAGATTGTGCAAATTGTACATTTAAGTTGCTTTAATATAGCTCATAATGTGTCTATGTGAAGTATTAAACTGTTGAGAAATTTATTACTACAATTTAACCAAACTCTTTCACAAAACCAACTTCACACAAGTTATTGCAGAATTAAAGTTAGGAACAACATTAGGTCAAATATATATGTAGGTTCAATATGTCCTTGTTAGTTTTTTGTTAAGTTTTGCGTGAAATAAGGACATTTTTTGCGCAATTAAATAACATTAGAGGTTTGGGCCAAACTATTAGCAAACGACAAATTTAGTAAATTTTGCATATTTTAAGAATACTTTTTGACCATTTTTTGAACCTTAACTTGTAAATAATGAAATCAATTACTTAGAATTTATTATTAATGTAAAGATTTGTAAATCGTAAACTTTTGAGTTTAAGTTTACACCTAAATACTTTTTTGATATGTCAAATTATTTAAAAGACATCTACATATAACTCTTTTTAAGATATGAACATTAAAATTTTGAAAATAAAAGATACTTCCTCCGTCCCATTTTATGTGTCATCATTTTTTTTTTTGGTCCGTCCCAAAAAGAATGTCATTTTTCTTTATTTGGTAACTATTTAAAGACACAATTTCATTTTTACCCTTATTGGTCCCACTTAATTAAAAAAATTTAACAGCACATTTTTTGATAAAGGGCAATTTGGTAAACATCACCAAGTCTTCCCTTATTTCTTAAACTCCGTGTCTGGTCAAATGACGATACATAAAATGGGACGGAGGGAGTATCATCTTTTTCTTTAGGTATGAGACATGTCATGTCATAATTGTATTTGTGTAATTTTTAATTTTTGTAATGGGAAAAGACATCGTTTTCACCCCAAATTATACTCGAAAAGTCTAAGCCACACCTAAACTATACTAGTGACCTATTACACACCTTAACTATAAAAAAATGATACTTTTTACACCCTGTCAGGCATTACACCACTTGCATGTGATGTGGTGTTTTACACGCGCTGCCACATCAGCGCCACATCAGCACCACGTCAGCGCCACGTAAGCATCATCCAAAAAATAATAAATTTTATTATTTTCATAAATTTTTCTTTTTTATTTTAAATTTAATTTTTTTCTTCTTTTTAATGATTTTAGCTTTTGTTTCTCAAAAATCAAAGGAGAGATCAATAAATTAATATATTGATCTAAATTTTATGTTCTTATTGATTTGGTTGATCTCTTAGGCTTCATAATTTAAAGAATTTTAACGATGAGTACAATACTAGTATAATAAAATTAAAATTTTGTATTACAAATTTAAAAGGTAAAAGATTAATATGTATCATAAAACTTATATATGTTAACTAATTTTTTAAACAAATTTCAATCTTTAGTTTGATTTGTTTTTGTGATTTTTCAAGAATACCTCTATCCGTAAATATAAATTTTGTGTGAGTTCCTTATTTACAGTTTATCTTTTTTAGAATATATTGGGGTTCGATTCGATTTTCTTAAAGTAAAATTAAAAATTTTAATGTTCTCTTTTTTTTTTTTGATATAAGGGTTAGTTTTTTTTTAAAAAAAGTTCATTTAGTTGAAGATAGAGGGCTTATTTTTATGAAATTGATTCAATCAAGATTAGGGGTGTTCATAGTTCGATTTGGATTGGGTTTGGGGTGAAATCAAAATAAGCTAATTTAGTTAGTTTTTTTATAATAAAATTAAATCAAACCAATTTAATTCATATCTATTTATTTGATTTTATTTGTTTCAATCTTTAAGGAGCATAATGATATTTTTCTCTTTATTATTTTTCCTACAGTAAAAAAAAATTGCATCACTTTATAACTTATAATCCGTTATTAACCTTTTATTAGGAATTTATTGTGGCTATAATTTTTTTTTTTATATTATGAAAAAAATTCTTAATGTCGATATACTTTAATCAAGTGAATAAAGTTGATAAGAAGTACCAAAAATATATAAAGATAATAATAAAAAAAAAGAATCGGCCAAATTAATTAGCAAAAACATAAAGGAATATGAATAAAGTAGGGTAGAAAAATAGATATTAATCGTATCTATTCATTTTCTTGATAGGAATATAACAAAGAGCTGAAAAAGTATATGTGAGAGAAAAATAGCTGATTAATTAAAAAAATAGAAGAAGAAAATTGAGACATAAAATAAAGAAGTACTCTGAAAAGAGAAAATAAATAAATAAATAGTGAACTGCAAATAAACTTAAGAAAATATAAGAAAATGAACGGAAGGGCAGACAAGGAAATTTGAGAAAATGAGGGGAGAGGGGCATTTGCTGACATTAGGGGGGCCACAAACACACTTATTAATAATTAAACCAGCATTAGTACCTGCACGATATGCAGATAATAATTATCGTGTAGATAATATTTAAGTAAAAGTAATCATTAAATAAAGATAGATTAAAAAAATAATTTAGATTTACAAATTTATCAAATAGTAAAGCGTAAAAAAATATTTCATTGACCAATAGATAAACCAACATAAACTAATGAAATGTAAGTCAAAATCTCCAATCAATTATAGTTTTTTGAATAGTTTATAACAAATAATTCATAATAAATTACTTCAAAATGAAAAAAAAAATAGATAAAATCAATTTGAATTTGTTAAAAATATTTACCTATATACGAATATTGAAAGGAGACCAAGTATAAAGAAAAAATATTATCATTCTAGTTATACCATTTATAACATTCATATTAAAGTCAAAATAGGATCATAAAATACGAAATATAAAAAAGAGATAAAATTTATCTCTAAAAATTTTAAAATTTTAAACGACTAAATCATAATAATCTCAAGCAAGATCTTGAAATTTATATTTTTTATTCGCGTCAAAAAAATTGACATATTTTTTTAAATTTTATTAATAGATTCATTATTTAGTGAGACTATATTACGAAAATTTGTATTTAGATAAATAAATTACTAAGGTAACAAACTTATTTTTCTCAAGAAAGAAAAAAACTATGAATAATTAAAATTACTTTTAACAAATAATTTTCTTGTTTCAAACATATATTGTTTGAATATATAGTGACCTTCTCATAGGTTTCTTCTTCTTGAAATCTCATTATTAATTAGTGACAACACTCCTTCAATATGCAGATCTTTTACTATGCCAAAATATGATATTGAATAACGATTAATAAAATAAAAAAATCAATCATTTTTATATCATAATTATGCAAGACCTCAAAATAATATATAATCAAGAAATTATATTATTCATAGTATAAATTTATAGTTGTATAAAGAGATTAAAAAATTAACAAACTTAATTTTCTCGAGAAAGAAGAATCACTACGAATAATTCAAATCATTTTCAACAAATGATTTTCTTGTTTCAAACCTATGTTACATGGGGGTTTGGGCCACAGGTGACAAAAGAGTTTTAAAATGAGGTGTAGGTAACACAAGTCTTAATAATTGAGTAGAGGTGACAATTACTTCATTATGGTTTAAGAAAGTTTGAAAAATTTTAAAATAACCCACAAGTTTTAAAATTTATACTTTGATTCAAATGTTAGTTAATATATAACGGGGAACGAAGAGAAAAAAGACTTCTTTTTCTCTCTCCTCATTTGTTATTATTTTCTCTCTTCGTGATATTTGTTGTTCATTGTTGCTGCTGCTTTATTCATCATCTTCTGATTCATTAGCATCATCTTATACTTCATTATCAACTTCATATTCTTTTTGTTGGCCATTGTTGTTGTTGTTGTTGTTGTTACTCCAACTGCTGCTCTTTGACCAAATTCTTATGTCAAATTTTATTTAGTAAATTACTTTCAACTTTGAAATTTACTTAAGAGGAGACTTTGGTAAGTCAGATTATGTTTTTTAGTTGAATTTGGGTAACTGCTAGTGTGTTGTTTTTTCAACAATAGTTTGCACGCGAACATGAATGCAACACAAGAGCAATCTGTTTAAACAGATTCATTATCTGCGACACTAGACAAATGTTCTGTTGTAACAATAGACTCATGTTGGATTCATGTTTAAGGGTTCTAGGTGCCCGTAATATGATTATGAATCGAATAGATGGGTATTCTGTTGCACCAGATTAGTAATCTGTTTCAACAGATAAATAATATGTTTCATTAGATTACTAATATGTTACGAACAATAAATACAGCTCCTGTCACACAAAAAACCTAACAGATAACTCATATGTTCTTGCTATTGATACTGAAATCAAATTATTCCTTAATTGTAGACATGTCATTCGTTAAGAAATAGAAATAGACAGCACAAAAATTAAATAAGAAATAAAAAGTCAAGTGCATCAAACATAATTTTTTATAAAACAAACAAAACAAAATACATAGATAACAGAAAAAAAAACTTAATTATTATTATCATCATTATTATTTGTATGGCCAGCCGGTCAATCTTCACAGGGCAGCAGCCGCGCCCTCCGCAGCCTGCGGATCTCCCGCAGCATCCTTACTCTGACGGTGACCAACTCCCAATGCAGGTCATGAACCTCCTTCTGCAATTCCCTCATGGGGTCTCGTAAAATAGCGACATCCCACACAGGATCAGCCATATCTAAAAAACGCATAAGTTGACAAAACACACACGTAAACACAAAAGTAAAGAAAAGAAAGAATTCGAATGTAATGTAATGTAACAACGTATATTTATACAAAAATCAAGAAAAAAACTTACCAGAGATAGGAAAAAGCTATTAAGTCCTTGAAGAGAAAGTAGTTGATGGTGTAACAAGAGCGAGGAATAAATAGTATGTAGTAGAACGAACGATTAAGTAAGGAGGGACATATTTATAGAGGATTGAACTTGAATGAGTTAAGCAAAAAATCGTAATTGTTCACCTCTATTTATTAATGACATTCTTGATTACTGTAAAAAGTTATGACTTAATTAAATTAATCAATATTATGATAAGTCATGACTTTTCAGCTTTATTATTATTAATAATCAGTTCTTTGCAGGAATCGTTTTTTTTACACTGTTTTGGACAACAGATAATATATCTGTTGCATCAGATAAATCATTTGTTACAACAAATATATCATGATTTGCAACAAATAGATAACCTGTTGCATCAAATAATATATCTGTTGCAACATATAATATATATATTTTTTTACAAAAATATATTATCTTCATAACATCCAAATTTTCTGACTTTTTAATTATATAAATTAATAAAGCAGATTTAAAGGCACAACTGTTCACCTCTATTTATTAATGACGTTCTTGATTAGTGTAAAAAGTTATGACTTAATTAAATTAATCAATATTATGATAGGTCATGACTTTTCAGCTTGAAGCTTAGCTTTATAATTATTAAAATAATTAGTTCTTTCCAGCAGCCGTTTATTTTTTACACTAAGTTACACAATAGATTATATATCTGTTGCATCAGATAAATCATCTATTACAATAGATATATCATCCGTTGCAACAAATAGTTCAACTGTTGCATAAGATAATATATCCGTTGCATCAGATAAATCATCTATTACAATAGATATATCATCCGTTGCAATAAATAGTTCAACTGTTGCATAAGATAATATATCTGTTGCAACATATAATAGATATATCTTTTTCAAAAAAAATTATCTTCATGACATCCAAATTTTCTGACTTTTTAATTATATAAATTAATAAAGAAGATTTAAAAACAAGAATATTTCTGGTGAGTTTTTTACGGTTTAAATTGTGTTTATCATTTATTTCCTTATTCTTTTATGTGAAAAGAAATGACTTAATTAAATCAAGCTGGTGGTGACTTAATCTTTCCGTTTCTTTAATAACCATTTTTATTAATTGAGTTATGGCAACAGATTGTATATCTGTTGTATCAGATAACCCATCTGTTTCAACAAATATACCATCTGTTGCTATAAATCGACCATCTGTTTAAGGAGTTTTTTCGATTTCTTCTAACTGATTCATAAGTCACAACAAATGAGGAATTTGATGCATCAGAAGCGTTTTTTTATTTTTATTTGTTTGTTGAATGTGTTTAGACAAAAGTCACAGTCACGACTATTCATTAACTTTTTTCTTAAAAATCATATCATCATATATATATATTAAATAAATTAATCCAATGTTGTGACTTTTTTTAAATTAAATAATCTTTCTTTTATGATTATAATATCATTTAGTTCCTTATTATTTATTAACGAACCATTTTTAGGAGAATTTCTCATCATGATCGCATCCCTAACTCCAACCGCTGACATGTTTTGAATGGGGAATAAATAGAATGACACTTAAATATTGAATAAGAATTAAAAATTCAAAATCGACCAAACCAAACCAAACATATACATGGATTTTTTTGAATCCCTTATAGGTAGATCAGATATAAAAGGGGAAAATACATACGCTAAAAGAAAGAAAAAACATAATTTAATTATTATTATTATTATTATTATTATTATTATTATTGTCAACCTGATAATTTTCATCCGGCAGCAACAGGGCCCTCCTCAGCCTTTCTCGGAAGTCGGCCAAATCCCTCTGGAGTTCATCAAACTGCCTTTTAAATTTCTACAAGGACTCGATATGAACCTTCTTGTACGAATCTGGATCTGACATATTAGTATTGTGAGTATAGTAGAATGAACTAGAGTGAGTGAGGAGGCCAGAGGGACCTATTTATAAAATGATTGAGAATTGGAAGGGACTGGACTTAGTCAAACAAAAAGCCACGACTGTTCATATCCCTTAAAAGGAAAAATTACACAAATTCTATATTTAAGACACCATATTACACAATATCCCTTAATATTTTAAAAAATTACATAAAATCCCGGATTCATATTTACTAGATACATATGCTATATGTATCACTACTTAACATATGTATCACAATTCAAAATTTTGGGATAAAATGTAATTTGCAAACTATCCAGGATTTAATGCAATATTGCTGAAACTATTCGGGATTTATGTGTTGTGTGTGTTACTTAAATAATGCTGGTGACTTTATTAATAAGTAAATTAGAAAAAAACGGATCTAAATACAACATTTTATCTTTTTGTTGTATTTTCGAAAGATAAAGATTAGTAATCTGTTGCAAAAGATATTCCACCTGTCAGATAACTTACAACATATGGATAATCTATTGCAACAGATGGATATATCAGTTTGCTTTTCCTTTAGCTGTGGCATCTGTTGCAACTTACTAGTCAGTTATTCAATTTCATCGAGAGCAATCGATTTTTCTAAACACTTCTTGGCCAAATTTAATTTTTGCTCTTGGATTGCTTTTTTTTTTCTTTGCATCCTTCAAACAAACTAAATTTTTGCTATTGGATTGAGGGAAAAAATTAAATTTGGAGGCCAGTTTGAAGGATGCAAAGAAAAAAAGAGAAACAGTCCAAGAACAAAAATTGATTTTGGCCAAGAAGTGTTTAGAAAAATCTATTGCTCTCGATGAAATTGAATAAACAAATGATTAGCAAGTTGCAATAGACGCCACAACTGATGGAAAAACAAACTAATATATACATCTGTTGCAACAGATTGTTCATATGTTGTAAGTTATCTGACAGGTGGAATTTATTTTGCAACAGATTACCAATCTATTTCTTTTGGAAATACAACAAAAAGATAAAATATTGTATTTAGATCTATTTTTTTAATTTATATATTAATAAAGTCACCAGTTTTATTTAAGTAACACACACAACACATAAATCCCGGATAATTTATGTCAGATGTGGAGTCTGTTGCATCAGATATGAATTCTGATGCAACAGATATGGAGTCTGTTAGAATACATAGCAGCCTTGCTGGTGGTTTGATTTGTTCCATCAGTTGGTCCGTCTGTTGCAACATCAACAACAGCATAAACTACAAACAACAAATAAAAAATATAACAACAATATTTGTTCCAACAGCATCATCAACTACAAAGAAGCATACATCCTATGTTCCAACACCATCAACAACAAGGAAGGGACCCACATGGAGTCCTCCGGGTGCGCGAGCACAGACTGAACTCGTATCAAACTTTATATATGTATGTGAAAATAAAGAAAAAAATGTATATAATCTAATCAGTGAGCACCCATAGTAAGAGTTGTTTGGTTATCCTAGTTGTTGTTTATGGGTGCTTAAGTCTATTTATTTCTTTTGGTCTTGAGTTCAATTCCCACTCAGCACATATTTTTTAAATTTTGGTAACCAACTCTTCTCTTCTTATTCACTTTAAACTTTGTATTTTTTTCTCCCTTACTCCTTATGTTGATTGTTCGGACTCCACTATTTTTAAGCTAAGAAGCACCCACTGTCTAAACCACACCACACCACAAGTTCCAACAATGCCAAACCCATCAACAACACCACACCACAAGTTCCAACAATGCCAGCCCCACCACCAACATCAATAACAGCATCATCAACAAAGAAACAAACAAAATACATAAAAAAAAAATGATACTACCAACAAGGCTTTTAAACTTCTCCCAATAGATGACTCTTTTTCGCATCTTATAATAAAAATTTTTGGTATGTTTATTCAACAATTAAAAGTTCCTTCAAATTTTTTAGATAAATATGATATAGAAAAATGGTAATTAAATAAACAAAAAGATGTAAATAAAGTTACAAAAAGAAGACGATAATGAAACAGCAATAGTGAATCATATCATACAATGTCAAAAGGGGGTCAAAACAACAATTTCAGTCGAGGAATATAAGATATGGATATCGATCGGTTTGGATCCGAATGAAAATTTTTTAGAAAGAGGAGAGAAAAAAAAGGTTGTGATAACCCTAAAGAGAATAGAAAGAAAAAAGATGAGAGATTTAGGGCTGAAGGAGAGGAGGAGAGAGATGAGATAATTTTAATTTCTAGATGTACTACCCTTAATATTAAATGACTAAACAAAGTGTATTTATTCAAATTTATATTTACAAAGCATAATTAATAAGGCTAATTTGGTAGTAAAATAAACCCCTAATTAATATTTTCTTAATGGGAATGCCAATTCAATATGAAAACAAAGAAGTATTAAGGGTTTCAATATTCATTAATTAATATTCATTAATAATTTGAGGGGCACGAGGAAGAAAACGGGTGACATTGAAAAGACAGGACAAGATTACTCAATGAGATTTTTGAGTTATCCAAGAAACATTTTTTACCGCCTTTAGTAGTACTACTACTTTATCTACTCGGACAGTCACTTTCTTTAAAATTAAAAGAAAATAAAAAGATTTTCAAACAAATATGTCGTCTGTTGCAACAGATTTAGATATCTGTTTGAGAAATCCCAACAGCTCAGTCATCTGTGACAACAGATGGAAATGTCATTTGATAACTAAATCAGAAACGCCATCTGTTACAACAGATATCAATATATGTTTGAAAATTTCCAATACCTCAGTCATTCGTCATAACAGATGCAAATGTCTATTTGATAATTAAATAAGAAATGTCATCTGTTGCAGCAGATATTGTTATCTGTTTGAAATTCTCCAATAGCTCAGTTGTTTGTTGCAACGAATTTCATTGTAATTGATTTAGGATGAACTAGGGATGAAAGAATGAGCTCCTCATTAACTTAATGTTAAGATTAATAATAGTACCTACATTGATCTAGGTTGAGCGAGGGATGAATGAATATGCTCACAGGGTCAATTACAAATCCAATTGAGTTGTTGTATTTGCATGGTATTAGTATTGCGTTCATCCCGACCCGAGTCATCGATCGATCACTCTGAGTTGAAATGTGTTCTCATCAACTTAATGTTAAGATTAATAATAGTACCTACATTGATCTAGGTGGAATTAGGGATGGATGAATGAGCACAAAGGGTCAACTACAACTTCAATTGAGTATTTTGGCAATTGCATGATGAGATGGTACTGCATTCCTCCCGAAAAGAGTCATCGATCGATCACTCTGAGACGAACCAATTCTTACTACCTCGTATATTCAACTAATACCTTTATTGAATAATTTAGGACTAGGGGTGAGTTCTCATAGGGTCAACTACAACTTCAATTGAATTTTTTGGCAAATGCATGATGAGATGGGACTGCGTTCCTCCCGACAAGAGTCGACGATCGATCACTCTGAGCCGAACCAATTCTTACTACCTCATATGTCCAACTAATACCTTAATTGATTAATCTAGGACTAGGGGTGAGTTCTCATAATGTCAACTATAATAGATGACAATGCTTATTTGATAATTTACAACAGATGGGTAATCTGTTGCAACAGATGACTTAATCTGTTTGATATTTTACAACAGATGTGTAATATGTTACAACCAATTACATAATCTATTTGATTTGATCCAGCTTAAAAGACATCTGTTGCAACAGGTTGAGCATTTGTTTATATATAATTCAATTGATTTCGTATGTTAGACTAATATCTTAATTGAATGTGAGTTCTCATAGGGTCAACTAAAACTTCAATTGAGTCCTTTTTCAATTGTATGATGAAACGGTATTGCGTTCCTCCCGACCAAAGTCGGCGATCGATCACTCTGAGTAGAACCGATTCTTACTACCTCATATGTTAGACTAATACCTTAATAGATTAATCTAGGACTAGGGTACTAATACCTTGATTGAATAATCTGGGGCTAGGGGTGGGTTCTCATAGGGTAAATTATCGATTAATGTAGGACTAGGGGTGAGTTCTCATAGGGTCAGCCACAATAGATGGTAGCGCCTATTTGATAATTTACGACATATGGGTAATCTGTTGCGACATATGACAATCCATTTAATAATTTACAACAGATGGGTAATCTGTCGCAACAGATATCTTAATCTGTTTGATAATTTACATCAGATTCATAATCTGTTATTACCTAATCTGATTGATAATTTACAACAGATGAGAAATCTGACGCAGCATGTTGAATATTTATTTTTTACAATTTCAATTGAGTTCATATGTTAGACTCCTAAATTGATTAATCTAGGACCAGGGGAGGGTTTTCACGGGGTCACCTCCTAGAGTACTCGGTCAACTACAACTTCAATTATTTTTATATTATTTTAAAAATTATGCATATATTTTATGATTTTAAAAATAATTAAGATCATTTCGGATCAAATTAACATTTTCAAAACTACTTGTCATTCTTTTCCAAAATACAAATCAACCCATACAAAACGTTTCATTATTTCAAATCTCGAGGTCTGGCTCTTTCCCTCTCATTCTCACTCAACAATATAGTACAGATAATAACTACTCAACAAATTGCTTAACCCTCCACAACAAATCGCTTGTCTTCTTATTTCTGACCACATAGGTGTTATTTTTGACATCATTCTTGCTTGTATCAGTCATTTTCTTTGTCTTCATAGGCAACAGAGTTTGAGAAGAGCTCTATATTTATTTATTTATTTCTAAAAAATAAGGGCTTTAAAGTTAATGATGAAAAATAAAACTTTTAGTTCTATTATCTTCGAGAATGGGTTTACAATTTTGAGTTTTGATGGTAAAATCGTAGAAAGAATTTGAGAAATCCCTAGTTTCCATCCCAGTGTTTCATTGACTGTCGTGGTATAGTTGGATGGTGTTGGTGTTGGTGGTGGTGGTGGTGTTTTTGGTCGTCGTGGTGGCACCGATGGTGGCATTGGTTGGTGGTATTTGTGGTGGTGTCGGTATTCGTGGTGTTTGTTTTTTTGTTGGCATTGGTTGGTGGTGTTTATGGTGTGGCTGTTGGTGTGTCGGTATTCGTGGTGTTTGTAATGTATTTTTTAAAATCTATGCATACATCAACTGTAATGTAATTTTGTTTTTCTTTGTCTGTAGGTAAAACATGTCTCCTAAAAGAAATGAAAGTGAAAGTGGATCAACGTCTGACCACTAAAAAAAAGGCTACAGTACAGAGTGATTCGGAGGAGCTTCCTGAACAATCTCAGTCAGGAAAAAGTGAAGCTGAAGAGAGATGTGAAAAAAACATTGAGGGAGGTGTAGAAGGGTCCGTAGATGGTGATGAAGAAAATGAAAGTGAGAAAGAAGAGGAATTGGAGAGTCAGAAAGAGAAAGAGGACCATATTATACGACTTTCCTTGGGATTTCATGGTAAAATTAATCACTAATTTTACTCATCCATTAATTTATATTGAATATAGTTATTATGATTTTTTTTGCTTGCTTCCTTTTTACACTTTTTAGGCTTGGGCATTTGAATTCATTCCTTTCCTCCGAAAGTAGTTAATGGATTACCCGGATGAGGTTTCTTATCCAAGGATGTTTAGGTGGTTGGCTGCAAAGAGCAACACCAATATTAAGGAGGCTGATCTCTTTAACCCTCCGGATGATGCAGTACGTCTTCTTCAAGTAAAATAATTCTACTCAAAGATAAAAAAGATATTGAACAGATTTTATATCTGGTGCATGAGATGTTATATCTGATGCACCAGAAGGGACATCTGTTGCAACGGGTATATCTTGCATCCGATTACCCATTTGTGGCTTTGGTTTTCTGAACCCGACTCCTAAAAGATTAATCATCTACTACAAATTATGCAATAGATATTTAATCTGATAATATATCGTTCATCTGTTGTGATGTACAAATCATCTGTGGCATAAAAGATTGCCCATTTTGTGCAGCTGTTGGAACAAATGATTTATATTTTACATCAGATTATCCATGTGTTGCTCTGTTTCTCTGAACTAGACTCAAATAGATTTTAACCATATACTACAAATTATGCAACAGATGGTTTTTTTTTTAAATGTAGCCCAACTGTGAAAATTATTATATTATATGATTTAAATGCATCTATCTTTTTTTTCTTTTTTATAGGTTGTGCATCCATGGATCGTGCCTACTGAAGAGGAGTCATTGATGACTTATTATATTACTCTTGGTCATGTTGATACTATTGCAGACCTAATGGTGGAGTTAATAAAGAAGGAATTGGCTGGAGCAACAGCTATAAGAAGAGCAGTTAGGTAATGTTGAGGCTCTTCATGACCAACCTCTTACTAAGGCAGATTCAGGTGCTTCTTTTGGTGGAGTTGTTGGTGTTGGTGGCAGGCATACTGATACTGCTACCAAAGAATAAATATGTTTGAAAGCACCCTTTTTTGTCCTTATACAGGTCCCTCTCACCCCTCTTCACCCCTGTGTTCTCATTGTGAATGCGATGAGTGCAAGGACAGACAGGATAAACTCTTTGAAAAAGTAGACGCTATCTCTAAAGCTATCGAGGAATTCAAATCCAAGAGGTGTGTCATACCATCCAAGAAGGTGATGGAGCAACACACTCCTACAATGTTGGTTAGGAGAAAGAAAAGAGCAATTTGAGACGTACTCTCTGCTCGGAAATCAAAAGAAATTACAATTCCTCCCTCTCCAAAAGCTGTTGAAGTTCAAGGGCCAGTCAAGAAGGTGGACATATACACAGAACTTGGTGCCGAAGAGAAGAGGGATCTGCGACAGGCCAAGAATGTCAAGCCAGGCACACCAGATTACCCCAGGCCTCCCTTTTCCCCCCAAAACTTCTAGACTATGACTGATATACGTATGCCGTACAAGGACAAGGCATGTTTACTTTTCCTAACCTAGCCCTTCTTATCTACCCCATGAAGAAGAAGCTACGCAACCGATTTTACATCTGTTGCAACAGCTGGGTATACTGGTGCTACTGGTTGTAGTTCTGTTACAACTTATTATCCATCAGTTGAATAAGTAGCGTTGGATTATTGATTCAAAGAACCCTATGCAACAGATGGACCATCCGTTGTATCTTTACAATTACTAACCTATTTAAAAATTAACTTCTTTAAAAATTGACTTCTTATCTCATAGCAGTTGACATCTCTACCTCATGAGGAAAAGGCAATTAACATACCGGGACGCTTATGATGCTACCGATAAGAGAATGAACCTCGACTTCTGCAAGAAGCTTAAGGATAGGTACGATCAACTCAATAGAGAGGCGTCAGCCCTTGGCGTGGGACTTGATTTCCTAGTTCCTACGTTGGTCTTGGATGAAGAAGAAACGTTAACATATGTTAGAGGGGACAGGCCAAATCCACAATGCAAGAGCTGGACCGAGGCAAAAAGGATTCTTACAGTCATTAGCGTGAACGGCATGCATTATCGAGCTATTGAGATACTACTCGAGGAGGGAAAGATCAATGTTTATGACTCCAACGTACCTCTCATCGATGATTTTGATCCTTTTCTCCTCGTGGAGCCACTGATGGTGTTGTTGCCCATCTTGTTGAGGGAGAGTAAACTGATGAATCATTTGCCAAAGGAGGTGTTGATGAAGAAATTATGGGATTTTGAAGGTCAAAACAGGGGAATGATCCTTCCAAAAGATGATGCCGCTAAAGCGGGCAGCTCATACGCTCTTGCACACATCGAATATTTGTTAACCAGCATAAAAATGGTCGAGCCAATGACTTTTTTGTGTGACAACGTTGTGGCAAACCTGCAAGAGGTCTGGGCTTATGGGGTACTAACTGGATGCTTAAAGCCTGTGTATATAGAAGAGCCTGTGAAATAGAAATTTTTAATTTCAAGTCACCCTTCACTTTATTACATGTACATGTAGTGGCATTAATTTTTTTCTGATAAAAGTTGAGTTTTTTATAATGCAATAGATTAGATTGTTAATCTGTTGTAACAGTGGAAAAACCTGTTTGAATAATCTAATAATCTAAGTCTAATCTGTTGCAACAGTGGGAAGACCGATTTGATAATTTCTATCAATAATCTAATAATCTAAGTCTAATCTGTTGCAACAGTGGGAAGACCTGTTTGATAATTTCCACAGATGACCTAAATTTTACAACATATGCCTAAATCTTTTTTATATTTTCCCACAGTTACGCTTGAATATCCATGTGCTCGTCGACAACAAACCAGTAGCAAATACACACCACCATGGAAATTTCAGCAATTAGGCTTCAATATCCATGTGCCCAACAACAACAAACCAGTAGAAATAACGACAACAATATAGTATCTTCTTGCTCAATTTTGTTTCTCTTCAGAAGCCTTGACTTTGCTCAACAAACCTCAGATTACACGATTTGCTTGTGAAGGGTGTCGTTCTTCATACCAATCAAAGAAATCGCATCCACCCAATTTCTATAAAAAAGAGAACACAATTACAAAATAATTACAAGTCAATAATTAATCAGTTAATTAAATAAAAAAAAATATTACCTTTGAAATCTTACAAGTAAAAAACCTACGACTCGGATTTTGTTGAGTCCAAGAAATCTTTAACAGAGCTTCATGACCGCCCTTACGATATTGAAAATCTTTATCAAAAAAATAGTGAAGTGTAACACCCCGTATTCAAGTACGTGTATTGGCATATTCAAGTACGTGTATTGGTCTTATTTATATGGAATTAATTTTTTTATTATTATTTTATTTATACCAGAATTTGTCCGTCGATGGTTCCATGCGAAGGTTATTGAATAATCTTTCCAACGATATAAAGATTTCTAAAAACGGATAGGTTTTAGATATAATTGAGCACATTCGAAACTATAAAACGGTGGCCGGGATATTTGGGAATAGTAAATGTGCAGGAAAATTTCCTGCACACAAACTACTAAGGCCAGCTGAATTTTTGGGTCAACTTTAAACAATCATAACTCCCTTAATATAATGAACTGAGAGAGCTGCGGCCTATGAAAAGAAATATCTTTGAGTCTTCTTTCCAATGAAATTGGTTTCATCCAAATCCAACGTCTAAGTAAGGAGTTATACTCGTTTTACTTTAGCCTATCAAAACAGATTTTTAGGGTCAATTTCAAACGACCATAACTCCTTGTACAGGACGAACTGGGTGGCCTACTTTATATGAAATAAAAGCCCTTTGAATTATCCTTCCAACAATACCAATTTTACCTAAATAAGATATCGGAGAAAAGAGTTATTATCAATCTACTTTAGCTTATCAAAACAATCCACCAAAGGACAGATTTGACATTATTTAAATTTTAAAGGCATTTTGGTCATTTCCTATTATATTATAGACGGGAATATGTGTATATATACATGTATATGAGTTCAAAAACTCATTTTTATCATCAATCATTGAGAAAGAACAAACCCTAGCCAAATTTGACCTTTAAATTACTTTTGATTCAACCGTAGAAATTCCAAAGTAATCTGATAACTGCGTTTGTCATCTCGAGAGCTTCGAATGACACCTATTATTTGTGCAAACAGGATTGCATAATTAAGAGGTGAATTCTAAGGTATGAATATTTTTTGCCTTTGTTCTTTTCCATATGTATATGTGTGATAGAGGATTATATGTATTGGTTGTTATTGAAAGGTGATGAAAATAGGGTTATGGACTATTTTGCATGGTTTGGTTGTATTGAATTGTGGAAGGTGGATATGATAATTGAGTTATGGAAGGTGGATATGGTGATATACTATTGAATTGATGATTATTTATGTCTATGGCTCAATTTGGTTTAATGGATTGGTTGGAAGGATAAAAGAATCCAAACTTGATATTGGAGGATGTTGTATGAATATGCATGGCATGTGAATGTAATTGGAGTATAAGAGGGTTAAAGTGACACCCTTTATGGTGTAATTAAGGCTTACTACTTAACCACTAGTTTGGTGAATTCAAATAATTGAATTGTGATGTTTGGTCGCTAATACTAGATTGCTATATATGTTCATTGTAGATAAGTAATCCGAAAAGACGGGAAGTCCATTTGGGACTAGTATTGAAGGTTGACAGTCAGGTATGTAAAGCATACTCTATACCATATCTTTGGCATGAAAGAGAACAATTGTTCTATTAAGAAAGTTTCCAAAGTTATTTAGTAACATGTGATCCATAATGGTTTTGTATGATGTCCTACGTTACCAATGAACTTGTTTCCACCCTACAAGATGTCAAGACATTCCAATACTTACTTATTTTCCAAATCTTACATGTTTATTGCACTAATGAATGTCAGAAGGTATCTGGTTACTCAAACAAGATCCATGTGCTATTAATGACTCCAAAACGTTTCGTTGATATACCAATTAGTTCCTACTTCATTGTTTTGGCATTGATGACTCCAAAACACTTCATTGATGTGTCATTAAGTTCTTACTTCATTGTTATTGCATTGATGGTCTATTTGTATGTCTCTTATTGATGTATCATTATTTCAAAGTATCAAAAATGCGGTGGCGACCGAAATAACAATCTCAAAGATTAATTGAACTAAGTGATGGAATTTCTCTCTTATCGGGTGGTATCCTAGGGGCATAAGCCTATCATGGGTCCATCCCTATTTATATGTTTATGGGTAGTATCACAGGGGCATAAGCCTATCATGGGTCGATCCCAGTTGATATGTACTGGAGGCAGCCTAATGGTCACAGTACAATACAATAATGATTACAAAAATGATAAGAACGAAGGTAAAGTGATTGAATAAATACAATGTACAGGTTGTCATAAGTTCTAGTAAGTATGGTCCACTCCTATTACTATTTATTCACTTGTTTCTGATTTCTATTGAGCTCCTATATCATATGTGGTTATCTATAGCTTTACATACTCAATACATATTTCGTACTGACGTCCCCCGCGGGGGACCTGCATTTCATACTGCAGGCACAGGTACCTCAGCTCATACACCGCACAAGTAGGAGCCAATATATCTAGCTACTTTTGGTGAGCTCCAGTTTGCTTCGGGGCTTTCCGTGTCATATCCAGTCACTTTTGGTATTGAATAGAAGTTAGTTATATGGCGGGGTGTGTCCCGACCTTAGTTAAACTCTATGTATTATCTAGAGGCTTTGTAGACCTAATGTACAGTCAAGGTGGTGTTTTGTTAATAGACACGATGGCTCCAACGGCCAAGTATTGTATATACATATATATGTGTGCTCGAGCTTATACAAGTGATTATTTTCTTTTATATGCGACATGATGTTGTCCGAATTTTGAGTTGTCATAGAGGTATGCATGGGAAGTATAAGGTTATGAGCTGGTTCTCCCGGGCCTCCTCGGTTACGGGTACCAGTCCGCCCCAATAGGATTTGAGGCATGACAGAAAGATGCGCTCGACATTGTCAAGGTCAACTGGAAAAAATGAAAGTAATAATTTGAAGAATTTGGATAGATAAAAGAAGATGACGATGAAGAATAAGATTTGGAAATTTAGGGTTAAATTTTAGAAGAAAGATGAATATATAAGACAATAGGGGGGGGGAATGACCGTTTGGGTCCAAGTGACGGCAAGTCAGCGAAATTTGCCAGGACTGACACTAACACATTTGATGCCTATTTTATTTTACGTCTTTAAAATGAACATGTCTACTTGATGCCTATTTTATTTTAGGTGTTTGAACTGACCACCGTTGATAGGTTGCCCTTTTTTTATTTCAATTCACTTTAACCTTTTTAAATGTAGTGGCAATTCTTTATGTCTAACAAAAGTTGAATTTTTATAATGCAACAGATTCTCCATCTGTTGTAACAGTTATCCTACCTGTTCTGACATATAGTTTATCTGTTGCAATAGGTTGGTCATATGTTGCATTATCTCGATGTTTTTATCTAAAGTCCATCTGTTGCAACAGTGGGAAGACATGTTTGATAAATTTTAACAGATAACCTACCTATTGCAATAAATGTATAAATCTGTTTGATTATTCCAATAGATGTGTCATCTGTTGTAATAGATAAAGTCCATCTGTTGCAACATATGTCTAAATCTGTTCTTTTTTCCCAATAGATGTGTCATATGTTGCATTATCTTGATGTTTTTATCTAAACTCCATCTGTTGCAATAGTGGAAAGACCTATTTGATAAATTCCGACAGATCATCTACCTGTTGCAACATATGTCTAAATTTATTTGAATTTTCCAATATATGTGTCGTCTGTTGCAATAGATACATTATCTGTTGCAATATTTGAATCTAGTATTCCTTTTTAATTAATAAGTTTAAATCAAAGGAATAAATAAAATTCGTAGACAAAATAAAATAAATTGAAGCCTTCATAAATTAGCTGGAATAAGTGAACGAATAAATGAAATGTAAAAAAATTGTTATGGGTACAGATCTCAACAAATACATCAACAACAATTTAAGTATACTGCCAAGGATTACTTTGAAAGCCTCAAGCTATAAAGATCTACTTAGTATGGACAAGTTGTTCTTCATCCGGTGCTAAGGAATTCGGCTTTGCTCGTCGTGGATCTTCATTGTCGCCTGCGTATGGTTTCTTCACTTTCTGTTCTCCATATTTCCATAAAAAGAGTAGCATATTGTCAATGATGTTCAGCAGTAACTTCTTCTACATCCACCTGGAAAGCCAGAATTGGTCAATGCTAATCACGGAGATACAACAAAATAGAAAAGGATAACTCATCTCTTCGAGAAAATCAAACAGGTCTTCCTCCCGTTTTAAATTGTCCCAAACATATTATATTTTTGTTGCAACAATGAATCAACTTTTGGGATAAATTTCTATATGAGGAAGACCCTGTGTGATAATTTCCAATGGATGAACCATCCGTTGCAATATATGAATTATCTGTTGCAGCAGATAGGTCGCCTGTTGGTACAAATAAAAGTTGTACGAAGAGCTATTTGATTTACTAAAATAGACGAGACATATGTTTCACCAGATAAAGTATCTGGTGCAACAGGTTAGTCAACTGTTGCAACAGATGTATATATCTGTTTGATAATTTTCAGCAGATATGTCATCTGTTGAAACAGATATGTGTCTGTTTGTTTTGTCAGTTGGAAGACATATAATATATTTACTTTCTTCATCTCATGCTGCTCTCCTTTGGACATTGTACATTGCTCAGTGCAACACGCAGACAGAGGAGTTGCAATTTTGCTTTTTTAGATGCCTGATAATGCCCTGAAAATCACTCTCCTTCTCCTCCTAGCCCTAATATCTAAGGGAGCGGATAGAAATAAAATCCTTTTTAATGGAATGAGACCCCTCTTGGATGTTAATTCCTTTACAGAAGCAGTTAATGTATTAATAACATTAATCACTACATCATGTTTCGCCCTGCAGTCTTGACATTTGCATGCAGAATATTCGCTGGGAGAGACAAAATCTGTATAACCAGTATGATCATACTCATAATGGTTTGCTTTAAATACTGTAAGAGGAGTATCATTAGCACCAACAGCAGCACCACTACCACCACCAATAACTCCATCAACAACAACAAGCCCACCCTTCAAAATTATTTTTCTTGTAATGGTTGTTGCTCCAAACAATTCCATTTTTATTCTGTCGATGACCTTAGGGTCCGATAAAATTTGCACAGACCGTAAAGTAAGAAAAAATGGCATCATCGACTCTCGATTGGTCAGAACTAGCGACGGATGCACATTCTAACATAAATTATTACATATATTAGAATGATGATTAGATCATTCAAAAAAAACGTTAATTAAAAGAAAAAATTAATTATAATTATACTTACTGTATCCTTCGGGGGGTTGAAGAGATCAAGAAATTCTGCATTTTTATGAGTTTTGGCCGACAACCATCTCAAGATTCTTGGATAGAAAACTCCTTCCTGGTAGTTCACTTGTTCTCTTAAATAAGGAATGGCTTCAAACGCCCAAGCCTATAAAATAATGTCAATAAATCAAAACCATTATTGAGGAAAAAAATAAATGATATCATAATAGAAGAAAGAAACATTTACCATGAAAGCCCATGGGAAACTATATAAGTTGACTATCTATGGCGCTAACGGAGTCAATAAATAGTTGACAGTCATTTTGAAGCTTTCATACCCCCATGGATAGTTGTTAAATGCCTTAAGATCCTCGGAGAGCTTTATTAAACCGAGGCTTATGTTGTTGTTAACGTCTCTCACCCAAAGAATATTATGTACAAACCAAACCAACCACAATGACTGCTTGTGCTTCTTTGAAAGTCCTTTACCTTTCAACGCTTCTATCAAATTTTTATTACCAGGTCATCACGATCACACGACTTGCCTTTGCCTTTTTTGGGTGTGCGGGGTATTTTTTTTTTGTTAGAATAGGTATAACTTGAGAAGGAGGATAATATTCTAGTCCAGTAACCATGGCAAACTCCTTCCAACCAAAACACACAGGCATGCCACAGTAATTTATCTACACCTCATCCATCTTATCTTTGTTTTCATACATAAACCTACGCTTGAGAAGTTCATATACCATTTTCATTTGGAAGCGAGCATTGTTGTCCTCCGGCAAATCAAGATATTTCCCAAAGTAGCTATCCCTGAAATAAGCATCCAATTTTTGTTCTCAAAGTATTTTTCTAAAGGCGTCGGAAGATTTTTCCATTGCTGACTTAACCATGAAATCACTCGTTAAATTTGCGGCACCATCGTACTGCATTCTCACAGGATAACGATCAATGCTGAAGGCTTTGACCAGATCTTCGGTGGAAGGGCTATTAGCATCTGCATCATCTCTTTTGAACATTCCTCCTCTCCATGTTCATCATATTCTTCTCCCGATTGAGATAACGCTTGTAAAGCAAGCTCATAGAGTGGTGGATGTAGCCTAGCTACTTCACTTGTTCCTTTACTTGGACTTGATTCGGTTTCTGTTCTTTTGGAAACCATATTATCTAAAATTAACAGGAATATAAAATAATATACTATTGTTAATTAATGCATCGTTAAAAAAGGATAACAGTAAATCAAATAAGCAAAACAGTAAAATAATAGTTGCAACAGATGACTGATCTGTTGCACCAGGTAATATATCTGTTGTATCATATAACAAACTGTTGCAGCGAATGAGTAATCTGTTGTAACAATACAAAACATACCACTCATCTTTTAAGACATATGAATGGTTTGTTCAACAGATGACATAACTATTGTGACATTATCTGTTGCAACATATGAGTGATCTGTTGGAATAGTTAAATAATCTGTAGCAATGACTGAGTAATTTGTTGTGATAATACAAAATATATCACTCATCTGTTGAGAAAGATGAATGGTCTGTGAAATAGATCACACATCTATTGCAACACATGAGTGATCTGTTGGAACAGTTTTCAACAGTCAATATTATTTAGATTTCTTCCAACATAGGGTCGTCTATCATGGCAGATGAATGATCAGTTGGAAAAATCAAGTCTTGGACTTTTCTTGTAGGAAGAGTTGGTAGGATTTTATCCAACAGGAGGTTCATCTGTTGTATCAGATCATTAATCTGATGGTTCTTCCATTGCACCAGATGGTTAATTATTTACATCAGATTTTTTATCCAAAGCTTAATCTGTTACAACATATGGTAAAGTTATTGCATTAGATTATTAATCTGTTGCATCAGAATTATAATCTGGTGGTTCCTCTGGTGCATCACATGGTTGATATATTGCATCATATGATGAATCTGTTGTATCAGATGGTTAATATGTTGCACCAGATGGGTAATCTGTCGGAGGAAATAGTAGCACAATTTTTTTAAACAAAAAACAGGAATTTCACCATTTTTACCAAGAACAAGAACAGAACAAATCAAACCAAATTATCCTTTCGTCTTTATAAATACAAACAATAAAAATCAAACTTCAAAAAAATGCAACAAATAACAAAATATCATAATTCACTTCAAAAATAGAAGAGAAGAGAAGAAATACTAGAAATTAGGGTTTTATTCAGACTGCATTTCAAATTAGTGCAACAAATATTGAAATTATTAACCAATACTATAAGAGAAGTTGGCTCAAGTTCCTCATTTTTTTCAAATTTAAAAAGACCATAAATTTTTACCTATGAAAAAAGAAAATGACCGATGAAGAATTCGAAGCCATTATGGTCAAAGAGTAAGGTTGTCACGTCGATTGAAGTCGAAAAGGAATTGGAATCCCAACTATTTATAGTCGGATATTGAAGTCACCGAGGATTGAAATAAGAAATTTGCAGAATAGTTGGTTGGGAGAGAGTTGAGAGAAGCTGTCGAGAGAGGGATGAGAGACAGGTCGATTGAATTGAAGCGGCGAACTCGAAGCCCAACTATTTATCATCGGGGGTTGAAGGGAGAAATTTTGCAGAACTGTTAGTTGGGAGAGAGTTGAGAGAAACTGTCGAGAGAGAGGAGAGAGTGGTTGATTTGGATTGAAGAGGGTGTGGGTTGGGTTGATTTGTATTTTTGAAAAGATTAGAAAGTTTTAAAAATATTAATCAAGTCCACAATTAACTTGATCAAGTTTCCTAATAATGTTTGACCCTACCTATTGGTCAATGTCACCAATCCTTGATTCAAGACTTAAAAGACACCTATTCTTCAATTTTCTCATGTTACATTGTGATTACATTGTTCAACCTTCTCATATGTATATTCTTCTGATGAACTCTCATTCTGAAATATTGATAACATTTCATAAATATATGTGATTCTTATTATGTCGAAACTTTTATATTTAAAGCCTGAAATTTATGAAGAATATTTTGAATTAATATTTAGCAAACTATTGACAATTCTTATTTCTACATATTCAGAATGAAAAACTTGATAAATATCAATAAGGCTAATGATCAATAACAATAACAGAGAGAGGGAGAGAAGAAGTATGACGATATTTCTGTGTTATTGAATTAGTATATATAGTCATATAAGGTCAAATTTTCCATATAATAAAAATAGAATGTAAATTATAAATTAACTTTTTCAAATTAGTACACAAATTAACTTAAATTATAAAACTTAAGATATTTATTTTTTCAAAATTTAACTTTTCCATATAAACATCACTGAATTGATATAAATAATATTTTAAAACGTGATAAATGAATTAAATAATCCAAAAATATTGTGGAATTATATTTTTATATCTCTATTTTTTAATACATAAGAGATGCTAAAGCCATACAATTACTCCATTTAAATGTGAAGATCTTGTTGAAAACTAATACCTCACTAAAATAGATTAATGCATATTAATTTAAAATTTAAACAAAATAATCTCCTTTCTTTTATAGTCCAAACTTACCATTTAAAAATTATTTAATTTGAATTGATAAGTTCATAGTAGATTGCCCCAAATAAATCAATTAATTATATGTATTTTCAATAAATAAATAATGTGCGACATAATTGTAATACAAATACACAATCAACTAATTAATTTCAATTAATAAGAATCAATTTTATAATCATAATATATAAACTCAAGTTCTTTAAATTTAATGTTGTAATTTTCAAAATATATTTATGGCTAAAGTGGTAGTCAATGTTCCTTGTTTTTTTTCACCAATATATGTATATCACTTACGTCACTTTGCATATATTTTATGTTAAAATAATTCTCAATATTAACTGATTTTTACATCAATTTAATCCAATTAATCTGATGAAAATAAAATTATTATTAATATTATAAATATCTACTTACCATAAATCTGTCCTAATTTTATATCTTGATTACATTTAATTAATGTACAATTACATAAAGGACTCAAAAACGAAAACAATTGATATTAGTTACCTTTATGATTTCAGAAATTCAATCCCATAAATTTCTCATATTTTTATGGTTTGATTATATTAATTTGATATTAGTTACCTTTATAATTTGGAGAAGAATTTTAAAAAGGTAAAAATTAATTTTTTTCTCAATTACTGATTTATTTCTCACAAATGTCTTATAAAATTATAATTTGACTATAGTCAATTGATTATTTAATTATCTTTATCATTTTCTAATCACTCAAATAAGGTAACAATTATTTTCTTTCCTAATTACGGATTTTCTGATATTTATTCATTTATTGTTTTACAAAAATAGGTCAAACATATTTGTGATTAAAGTTGAAATATTTTTTTAAAGAATGTCAATTAAACTTTTTTCATATAAGTTGTTTGATTGCTAATTGATTATTAATTCACAATTTTTTCTTGTAATACTTTCTTGATTTACTCAGTTGTAATGAAATCATAACTTTTTAATATGATATCATTATTTATATTGTTTGCATATTTTGAGGGATGACATCTATATTTTTTTTTGGTTTTCTAGCCGGTGTCCGATGACCTCATTGGATCCCCAACTAATCTGGATCATGCGTTGCAGGGCCCATTAAGGTGGCAACACTCCCAAAAGAGTTTTCTCCATACCTAGGGTCAAACCCTCGACCTCTGATTAAGGGTGGAACAGCCTCATCCACTGTACCACAACTCATATTGGTGACATCTATATGATATATTCCCCATTTGATAATATTTGTTTCAGGATTGGCAATTAACTAATTTCTATTATACAAAAATGTAATTAGTGAAATTCATTCAAAGATTATTTAATTAGTTGGATTAGTCTCAATATAGTAGTAATATCTAATTTTAACTATCTTTCAATTAAATTCGTATTTTTGTTTTATTTGAATTGAAAATTTTACATCCTTCCATTAATACTAAAAGTTTTTCATCTCAATTAAAATATTTCTTTTCCAATTATGTCTCTTGATTGTAATTGATTACCCTGTCATATTAAGTTACTCAATATATCTTTTCATATATGTCAAGTAATTGCACAACTAATATTACATACTTTTTTAAAAAATACGAAGGCTATGAAATAAATAAATAAATAAATAATCGACAAAACATAAATTAATTAACTACTAATCTTAATATGAAATAATTGAACAATCATTTATTTTTAGCACAATATGAAATGTGAGATAATATTAAATAAATAAATAAATAATAAATAAATATATAGAATAATATGACATAATTAACTACTAATCTTAATATAAAATAATTGAACAATTGTAATGGTTTTCTTCATACGGAAATGAAATTTAATTTTTTTTAACTGCAATATGAAATAATATTAAATGAAATAGTATGAAATCATAATAACTTCCACCCAATAGAAATAAATATTAGTTATTTTTTACCAAAATATGAGATAAAAAATAATATTAAATATTTAAATAATCAATAAAATAACTTTTTGTTATAAAATGATAATTTTTTGTTGTAAGAATTCAAGAGGATAGTTCTCAAAATTCCACTTGGCTTAAATTTAGGCTAGACTATACAACTTTATTATGTATATAGATGTGTATATAAATATTTCACCATTATATATATATACACACACATACACACGTATTCACAACCTCATTTGAAATAAAATAGAGAAATTCACCTTTTCTCAAAATGACATTCAATAATTTGCAATGCTGTTAGGTTTTTGTATCTTAATTTCTTCCAAAAATTATATAGAAAAACAAAGTAGTATCAGTTAAGTTTAATAAATAATCATACCGATAATAAAGATTTCAAAAATGTAAACAAAATTGAAGCAATAAAAAATACAGGAAAGAGAATACAACTATTAATTGGAAAATAAAAAAAATAGCAAGATTAAATAAGAAAATAAAATCAGTTGGGTTCATAATCTAGAAATCATCAACTACTCAGAAATAAATTAAAAAACAAAAGACATAACCTCAAGCAATTAGTATCAATTTTTTGTTTTTACAGATTGCAGAAGAAACTATATTACAATAATTAAATCATTATAGAATATGATAGTGAGTATGTGAGTAAATAGTATTCAGAGAAAAATACTCGAAAAGTTCAAAACTAATTCTCTATCGAACCGTATGTGTACACAACAATGATCTTTTCTTTCTTCTGTGGAAATACACTAAGAGTTGAATAAAACCTCCTCCTTAGTCGAGCGAGTTCTTGTTTCTATGCTTTCTTCTTCAGATAATCTCATAAATTGATATTGTGGAGTTAGAATTCACATATATATAGTATTTTACATAGAGATTCTTATATAGAAATGACTTTTAATTATAATATTATTTAACCATATATGTTGCCTGACTGCTAATCAATTAATAACTTTCATATAGTTAATGTGATAATTAAAATATGAAATAACTTTTCCATATTAATATTTACTTAAAAATCTAAACAAAATAAAAATAAATAAATTGATCAAATAATTTGGTCACGCAAAAGGCTGTGATTTAAATGCACAAGAGTCCCTACATGGAAGAGAATTGATTGAGATAATAATTTGTAAGCAATTTACCATTTTTGAGCAATAAATTAGTAACAAATTGTTTAGGTAGAATTAGCAAAAATATTTCTAGCTAAAAAAGGAAATAATCAACATTGATTGAAATTTACTATAAATCGTTTGCTTTGATATTTTTTAAAAAATTCATTGATATGGCAGAAAAGAGATTTTATGTTGTGTAAATTATTTTTTTATGGTAATATTATACACAATATACTAAATGTTTTATAGAATAACCTAACATGTTGAAAAAAGTCTATCTATAAAGGAAAATTAACACCAATTAATAGTTTTATTAGCAATTTATAATTCTTAACCTACAACTCAAGTATAAATAGCTTAAATGTAAATATTATGCTTTAATTCTGATTAATATAGAATTGCTGAAAAGTAAATACTTAAAGTTTTCTATTTTTGTGCACTACATCTTCTGTAATTTTTTATATTTAATTGATTACATAATTATCTCTCTTTTCGTAATTGTAGTTTTCATTCAGTATTAGTCAAACTTAGTTGATTTATATATACCATAATATGAAAATTTTGAATAAATCTATAATATTAATGTTCCTTAACTCTTAATATTTTTCATCCAATATAAATAAAACTTAGTTATTTTTTATCATAATATAAAATAAATATGAAATAATTAATTATTTATAAAATAGTTTCTTATTGTCAAAATGTCAAGTGGCTAGTTCTCAAGATGTCACTTGGCTTAATTGTAGGCTAAACTATTCTTCTTTATTTTGTATATATATATATATATATTAAATAATTAACTATTATTCTTAATATGAAATAATTGAACAATCATAATAGTTTTCATCTAATAGAAATGAATGTTAATTGATTTTTATCACAATATGAAATAACATTAAATGAAATAATATTAAATCATAATAGTTTTCCTCTAATAGAAAGGAATCTTAATTATTTTTTACCACAATATAAAATAATATTTAAATAATCAACAAAATAGCTTTTTGTTATGAAATGATAGTTTTTTGTTATAAGAATTCAAATAGTTAGTTCTCAAGATGACACTCATCTTAACTAATAATAATTATGTTAAATATGCATTTTCTTTTATAATTATATGATTTTTTTACAAAATTAGTTAGAATCAACCATGATCAGAATATATGATGAAAATATATTACTTTTCTATACAAAATTTTTGCCTCATGGTTAGTTGTATTACAATTTAGTAGCACTTACCATAGCCATATATGGTAATGATTGTCAGTGTAAAGGTTTGATTTAATATATATACGATTCACTTGTCATAACCATCTACTTTTTATCTATGGGAGTAAGAAAATCTACAATTCACTTACCATATCCATTTACCATTTGTATGATCTTTTTAAATCACTTGATTGATTGAAATATATATTTGAAAATCGGAATACAAATTGTGGAATTAGGAGCATCGTTTGATTGCAGTATATATTTGGAAATTTGAATACAAATTGTGAAATTACTCTTATAGCTTGATTGGAATATATATTTGGAATACAAATTGTGGAATTACTCCTAATGCTAGTGGAATTAGGAGTAATTGACGGATGATCTTCTTAAATCACTTGATTGATTAGAATATATATTTGGAAATTGAAATACATATTGTGGAATTACTCCTATAGCTTGATAGAAATATATATTTAGAATACAAATTGTGGAATTGCTCCTAATGATAGTGGAATTAGGAGTAATTGGCGAAATTTTTATGTCGAATTTTTAAAATTTTTACATATCTATGAAATAATCTATATACTAATTAAATAGAAGTCAAACTTAATTATTTTTACCACAATGTGAAATATATAAATAATTATAATAGTGTTCATTAATAGGAGTCAATTCTAATTATTTTTTATCACAATATAAATTAATAGATAAAAATAAACGAAAGTATTCATCAAACATTTTGCTTGATTATATATACAGAGTTGAAATATATAAATAATTATAATAGTGTTCATTCATAGGAGTCAATTATAATATTTTTTATCACAATATGAAATAATAGAATAAAAATAAATAATAGTGTTCATTCAATATTTTTTACCACAATATGAAAATAGATATGAAAATTTAAAAATCTATATATAAAATAAATAATTAATCAGTAAAATGAAATTTGTTGCCAAGAAAATAGATTTTTGTTGCCAAAATACCAAGTAGCTAGTTCTCAATATGCCACTTGGCAAAATTTTATGCAAACCTCTTTGCTTTATTATATACTAGTATTAGTACCCGCACGATGTGCGTACAATATTTAAGTAAAAGTAATCATTAAACAAAGATAGATTAAAAAAAATAATCTAGATTTCAAATTTATCAAATGAGTAAAGCATAAAAAAAATATTTCATTGACCAATAGATAAGCCAACATAGACTAATGAAATGTAAGTCACCATCTCCTATCCATTATAATTTCTGGAATAGTTCATAACAAATAATTCATAATAAATCATTTCAAAGTGAGAAAAAGAAGAAGATAAAATCAGTTTGAATTTGTTAAAAATGTTTACTTATATACGAATATTGAAAGGAGACTAAGTATAAAGAAAAATTATTACCGTTCTAGTTATACCATTTATAACGTTCACATTTAAGCTAAAACGGATCATAAAAATACCAAATATAAAAAAGAGATAAAAGAAATCTTAAAAATTTTGAAATTTTAAACAAATAAATCATAGTAATTTCAAGCAAGATCTTGCAATTTCTATTTTTCAATTCGCGTCAAAACAATTGATATATTTTTCTTAATTTTATTAATAGATTCATTATTTAGTGATTATGTTACCGAAAATGTGTATTTGGAGAAAGAAATCACTAAAGTAACAAACTTGTTTTTTTTTTCAAGAAAGAAAAATACTATGAACAATTGAAATTATTTTTGACAAATAATTTTTTTTAATATATAGTGACCTTTCCATAGATATCTTCTTAAAATCTCATTTTAAATAGTGACAACTCCTTCAATATGTTGGAGTTTTACTCTACCAAAATATGATATTAAATAATGATTAATAAAATTAAAAAGAAAACAATCATCTTCATATCATTATTATGCAAGACCTCAAAATAATATATAATTAAGAAATTATATTATTGATAGTACAAATTTGTATTTGTATAAAGAGACTAAAAAACTAACAAACTTATTTTTCTCAAGAAAGAAAAATCACTACAAATAATTCAAATTATTTTCAACAAGTGATTTCTTGTTTCAAACATATGTGACATTGTGATTAAATTGTTCAACCTCCTCATACGTATATTCTTCTATTGAACTCTCATTCTAAATTATTGAAAACATTCCCTCAATATGTGTGATTCTTATTATGTCGAAATCTCTATATTTAAATCCTGAAATTCGCGAAGAAAAATCTTAATTAATATTTAGCAATGTACTGACAATTCTTATTTCTACATATTCGTAATGAAAAACTTGATAAATACCATTAGGGCTAATGATGTACATAAATTAACTTAAATTATGAAACTTATGATATTTATTTTTCCAAAATTTAACTTTTCCATATAAACATCACCGAATTGATATAAACAACATTTTCAAACCTGATAATGAATCAAATAACCCAAAAATATTGTGGCATTATATCTTTTTATCTCTAAATCTTTTTTTAATACATAAGAAATGCTAAAGTCATACATTTACTCCATTTAAATGCGAGGATCTTGTTGAAGACTAATACCCTGCTGAAATTGATTAATGCATATTAATTTGAAATTTCAACAAAATAATCTCCTTTCTTTTTAGAGAAAATGATCTGTTTCCACGCTAAACTATACATGAAATTACTGAGATACACCCAAACTTTAGTAGGATCCTATTATGCCCTTGGACTAAATTAAACCATATTTTTGGCAACCTTAGTGTCTACGTGGCACATACGTGTGCCTACGTGAACCTTCAATGTGTTGATTCACTGATGTACCACGTATGTGTCACATAGACACTAAGATTGTCAAAACACGATTCTAATTAGTCCAGGGGGTAATAGGACCCTATTAAAGTTCAAATGTGTCTCAGAAATTTCTTATATAATTCAGGTTGGAAACAGAACATTTACTCCTCTTTTTATAGTCCAAACTTACCATTTAAAAATTAGTTTATTTGAATTCATAAAATTATAGTAGATTGTACAAAAATCAGTTAATTAATTATATGTATTTTCATTAAATAAATAATGTACGGCATAATTATAATAAGACTACACAATCAACTAATTAATTTAAATTAATTAGAATCAATTTTATGTTCATAATATATAGACTCAAGTTCCTTAAATTTAATGTTATAAATTTCAAAACATATTTATGGCTAAAGTAGGAGTCAACGTTCGTTGGTTTTTTACCAATGTATGTATATCAATCACCGAACTTTGCAAATATTTTCTGTTAAAATAATTATCAATATTAATTGATTTTTACCTCAATTTAATCTAGTTAATTTGATAACAATAAAATTATTATTAATATTATATATTTATTTATCATAAATATGTCCTAATTTTATAGCTTGATTGTATTTAATCAATCTACAATTACATAAAGGACTCAAATGGAAACAATTGATATTAGTTACCTTTATAATTTCGAAAATTCAATACGATGAATTTCTCATATTTTTATAGTTTGATTATATTAAATTAATATTAATTACCATTATAATTTTGGGAAGAATTTTAAAAGGGTAACAATTATTTCTTTCCTAATTACTAATTTATTTCTCAAAATTTCTTATAAATTTATAAGTTGATTATAGTCAATTGATTATTTAGTTATCTTTATAATTTGCTAAAAACTCAAATAAGGTAATAATTATTTTTTTCATAATTACGGATTTTCTTATATTCATTTATTTTTTTAAAGAAAAATCGGTCAAACTTAATTGTGATTAAAGTTGAAATAATTTTTTTTTAAAAAGTCAATTAAATTGTTTCCATATAAATTGTTTTATTGCTAATTGATTAATAATTCATAAATTTTTCTTGTAATAATTTCTTGATTTACTCAATTGTAATAAAATCATAATTTTTTTAATATACTATCATTATTTATATAGTATACATATTTTGAGGGATGACATCTTTTTTAAATGTATTTTATTTGGGATGACTATAATCTTTTCTAGATAAATTAACCGGTTACTATTTATTAATTGGTTATTCTCTTAATTGATTTTTTCTTGTAATATGTCTTTTAATCAAATGTAATGAAATCATCAATATTTATTTTCTTGTAATACTATTATTTAAAACATATGAAATAGTTATTTATTTTTTACCACAATAAGAAATATGAAATCATATTAACTAAATAAATAAATAATAAAAAAACATAGAATAATATGAAATAATTAACTACTATTCTTACTACGAAATAATTGAACAATCATAATAGTTTTCATCCAATAGAACTAAATCGTAATTGATTTTTTCCACGATATGAAATAACATTAAATGACATAATATGAAATTAAAATAGTTTTCATCCAATAGAAATGAATCTTAATTATTTTTTACCATAGTAGGAAATAATATTAAATATTTAAATAATCAAAAAAATAATTTTTTGTTATAAAATGGTAGTTTTTTGTTGTAAGAATTCAAAGAGATAGTTCTCAAGATGACATTTGTCTTAATTTTAGGCTAGACTATCCTTCTTTATTAAATATATAGATAGATATGAAAATTTGAATATATATATATATATATATATATATATATATATATATATAAAATAAATAATTAATCAGTAAAATAAAATTTGTTGCCAAGAAAATAGATTTTTATTGCTAAAATACCAAGTGGCTAGTTCTCAATATGCCACTAAGCATAATTTTATGCAAACTTCTTTGCTTTATTATAAATATAGATATAGAAATGAAAATAGATATGAAAATTTAAAAATCTATATATAAAATAAATAATTAATCAGTAAAATAAATTTCGTTGCCAAGAAAATAGATTTTTGTTGCCAAAATACCAAGTGGCTTGTTCTCAATATGCCACTTAGCATAATTTTATGCAAACTTCTTTGCTTTATTATATATAGAGATAGATATTTTTTACCACAATATGAAAATTTAAAAATATATATAAAATAAATTTTGTTGCCAACAAAATAGATTTTTGTTGCCAAAGTACTCATTGGCGAGTTCTTAATATGACACTTGTCATAATTTTATGCAAACTTTTTTTCTTTATTATATATATATATATATATATATATTTACTACAAAATGAAAATTTAAATAAATATATATAAAATAAATAATTAATCAGTAAAATAAATTTTGTTGCCAACAAAATAGATTTTTGTTGCCAAAGTACTTATTGGCTAGTTCTTAATATGACACTTGACATAATTTTATGCAAACTTCTTTTCTTTATTCTATATATAGAAATAATATTAAATTAATATTAATTACCATTATAATTTTGGGAAGAATTTTAAAAAGGTAATAATTATTTCTTTCTTAATTACTGATTTATTTCTCAAAATTTCTTATAAATTTATAAGTTGATTATATCCATTGATTATTTAGTTATCTTTATAATTTGCTAAAAACTCAAATAAGGTAATAATTATTTTTTTCCTAATTACGGATTTCTTATACTCATTTTTTTTTTTACAAAAATAGGTCAAACTTAATTGTGATTAAAGCTAATTTTTTTTTGAAAAAAGTCAATTAAATTGTTTCCATATAAATTGTTTGATTGCTAATTGATTAATGATTCATAAATTTTTCTTGTAATAATTTCTTGATTTACTCAATTGTAATAAAATCATAATATTTTCAATAAACTATCATTATTTATATAGTATACATATTCTGAGGGATGACATCTTTTTCAAATATATTTTATTTGGGATGACTATAATTTTTTCTATATAAATTGATTGGTTACTATTTATTAATTGGTTATTCTCCGAATTGATTTTTTCTTGTAATATGTCTTTTAATCAAATGTAATTATATCATCAATATTTATTTTCTTATAATACTATTATTTAAAACATACGAAATAGTTATTTATTTTTTACCACAATAAGAAATATGAAATCATATTAACTAAATAAATAAATAATAAAAAAATATAGAATAATATGAAATAATTAACTACTATTCTTACTATGAAATAATTGAACAATCATAGTAGTTTTCATCCAATAGAAATAAATCGTAATTGATTTTTTCCACGATATGAAATAACATTAAATGACATAATATGAAATCATAATAGTTTTCATCCAATAGAAATGAATCTTAATTATTTTTTTACCACAGTAGAAAATAATATTAAATATTTAAATAATCAACAAAATAGTTTTTTGTTATGAAATGATAGTTTTTTGTTGTAAGGATTCAAAGAGATAGTTCTCAAGATGACATTTGTCTTAATTTTTGGCTAGACTATCCTCTATTATTATATATATATAGATAGATATGAAAATTTAAAAATCTATATAAAAAATAAATAAGTTATCAGTAAAATAAAATTTGTTGCCAAGAAAATAGATTTTTGTTGCCAAAATACCAAGTGGCTAGTTCTCAATATGCCACTTGGCATAATTTTATGCAAACTTCTTTGCTTTATTATAGATATAGATATAGATATGAAAATAGATATGAAAATTTTAAAATCTATATATAAAATAAATAATTAATCAGTAAAATAAATTTCGTTGCCAAGAAAATAGATTTTTGTTGCCAAAATACCAAGTGGCTAGTTCTCAATATGTTACTTGGCATGATTTCATGCAAACTTCTTTACTTTATTATATATATAGATGGTGTCTCATATAATTATTGTTGGTTGTATCTCATTCATATTAAAAGTTGCCACAATAATAAAAAGATTATATTAACCTTTTCTTTTAAATAGACAAAGTTATTTAATTTTTAAAATAAAAAGGTAAAAATATCCAAAAGTTAACTAGTTCATAGTATGAACATAATTTTTTTCTATTGTGGTCAAACAACTTTTCCTAAATTTTTGATAAATGGTGACATGATAATATAAAAATTGTTTACAATACCGGTGTTAGTCTCAAGTTATATGACTCACTCTTTTCTTTTAGTCAATTCCCAAAAAATGGCATATTTCTGTATTTTGTAACAGTCTAACATTAAAATGTCTATTGTACCCTTAATCAAATGATTTATAGTCACTCAAATATTTATGACTTGTTTTATATCACAAATTTAAAAGTTTTCTTTTTTTTTTTAATTTTTTTTATGTCAAATCAAGTTAAATTATATAAATTGAGACCGAGAAAGTACTCTCTCCGTCCCAAATTATCTGTCCAAAATTGAGATGACACATAAATTAAGAAAAATAATTAGTAACATGCCTAATTTACATAGTACCCCTATTAAATAATATTTACATTTTAATTTGAAGAAAAAATAATTAATGCAAATGGTAAAACATCAAAAAAAAAATTGTCTCTTCTTGATTAATGAAAAAAGATAAGTAAAATGATAAATTAAATTAGGAAATTTGAAACGGAGCGAGTATTATTTAACTTTAATTCTTTGCTTAAAAGTGTAATCTTGCTTTAGTTGACTGTCATAAACAGAATATATAATTGGATTATAAAAAGAAGTTTGGATTTTGAGGTTCCCAATTCATTCTCACACATTGCACGAAATATTTGATCCGTGCAAGAAGGGAACATACTCTGCTGCCTTCTCTCTTCTTGAGGCCTCAAACTTCATCAATTCTTTAAACCTTTTTCCAATGCCACAATTTATATAATTTAATCATTCTTTTTGAGTAATATTTTAATCGTTCACATGAAGCTATCATCCTCTGTTTATTACTTTAATCATTCTTTATTGGGTGGATTTGTTGACAATGTACTGGTGAATGGAAAAAATTTCACATCGGTGAATGAACGGAAATTATGCATTCGCTATAAGACTTGATTTATTCTTTTTTCTTTTAGCTAGTTTTTGGGTATAACTTATAAGTTAGATTCAAAATTTAATTTGATATGATATTTGAATAGAACGTGGTAGTGTGGATCCCTAAGATCCCTGATATTTGCCGGGGATGGAAATAGGGAAAAGACAGAAACGACACTTCAAATTAAACTATTTTCATGAAAATGGTCATGAAATTTAAATTCCACTTTCTAGCCATTTCAATTTATTGGCTTGTTCTCTACTGTTTCTACACACCTTCTATACAATTTTTATATAAATCTTATACATATAAATATTCTATACGAAAATTATACAGTTTTGATACATAATTTATATAATAACTGTACATTTTTTTACACATTTTATACAACAATTATATAATTTTTATACACTTTATATTATTATATTTTATATATATATATATTGTACATATACATATTTGATAGAACTATACAATTTCTATACATATATCTTATATAGATACATATTCTATTTAATAATTATATTTTTTTATATATAATTTAATTATTATTTCTAAACAATAAAAAAAGCAGAATATTTGATCAATTAAAAAATTTATAGCAAAAAAAAAGTTGAAATATTTTTAAAAGGGTCGAATTGCCCAAGTTGAATATTGTATCAGTATTATATATGAACTACGTGGATCAAAATGACCCAAATTGAGAAAGACTAGAAAATTGCTATAAAATGACATTTGTTTACCCAACTGAACATTATATGTCCAAATGACCAAATTTGGACTATTATTTTTTAAAAAGACCATAGAGTGTCTTTTCCCATGGAAATATCCTGATTCATAATATGCACGCACTAGATCGGGGACAGTGAAATTTCGGATAAAAGAATATTCGAAGCTAAATGTGAGGAGGGTAATGAATGAAATGAATCACACATTATTGAAGAACAAAAAGCCCGAACTCCTTATAAGACATTGGACAATTTTACTCTCTTTGAGTTAACTCTTAAAGTGGAGTTACGCCCAAGACCCTATTTGATACAACCCTTTAAATTTCATTTAAATTTGACATATGACAAAATGTTTATATCGAACATTTTCACCTCAAATTTTGAATACTTGAGCACACTTGATGTTTTTTGTTTTTTCAGGTTAATACGTTTAATAAAAGAAATTGATGTATTTTAGATCGTTAACTTATCTATGTAATGAATGCTTCAAAATAAGGGTGTTAAGTGGGTTGGGTCGATCCGTCGCCGGCCCGTGAATTTTAGCTGGTTAGTGTGCCGGTTCAGATCTGGGCCTGGTTAAACGGGCCGGTTCGGTTCCAGGCCCAAAAGTAATTTTTTAAAAAAACAATCCTGAACCGGACTTACTTAATCCAACCCGGTCTAACCACCTAAACCTGTTAAAAATTTGATCAAAACCGGTCAAAAATTAAAAAAAGAAGTTTTTTCTCCAATATACACTATATATACCCACCTATATA
>NC_061111.1:75066150-75067894 GCF_002878395.1 Capsicum annuum
ATTTTAAATACGTTAAACAATATATATACACTATATATAGAGTATATACTACATTAGAATTTTAAAAATATATACACATGTACACAATTACACATGTAATCTTATATACCACTATACGTTAGTTAAATATATATATTACTCTAAATAAAACATATACTACAAGATATATACTACAATATAATGACATATATAATAATTTATAAAACATATACACATCTATACGTTAAATATATACGTCTAGAGAATATATATACACATATATACGTACTATTCAATATATATTTACTACTTTAAATAAAATATACTACAATATATATATACTACGATATATACGCACACTATATATATAGTTATATACTAATTTATTAAATATATACACATGTATATGTTAAATATATACGTCTATAGAAGATATATACACATATATACATACAATTTAATATATATGCACTACTTTAAATAAAACATATACTACAATACAATATATATACTACAATATATACACACACTATATATATAGTTATATACTAATTTATAAAACATATACATAAGTATACGTTAAATATATAAGTCTATAGAAGATATATACACATATATACGTACTATTCAATATATATTTACTACTTTAAATAAAATATACAAAAATATATATATACTACAATATATACACACTATATATATATAGTTATATACTAATTTATAAAACATATACACATGCATACATTAAATACATACGTCTATAGAAGATATATACACATATATACGTACAATTCAATATATGTGTACTACTTTAAATAAAATATACTACAATATATAGATACTACAATATACACACACACACACACACTATATATATTTATATACTAATTTATAAAACATATACAAATGTATACGTTAAATATCTACGTCTATAGAAGATATATACACATATATACGTACCATTCAATATATATGTACTACTTTAAATAAAACATATACTACAATACAATATATATTCTACAATATATACACACACTATATATATAGTTATATACTAATTTATAAAGCATATACACATGTATACGTTAAATATATACTATTTTAGAAAATATATACACATATATTCGTACTATTCAATATATATGTACTACTTTAAATAAAATATACAAATATATATATATACTACAATATATACACACACTGCATATATAGTTATATACTAATTTATAAAACATATAACATGTATATGTTAAATATATACGTCTATAGAAGATATATATACACATATATACGTACCATTCAATATATATGTACTACTTTAAATAAAATGTACTACAATATATATATACTACAATATACACACACACACACTATATATAGTTATATACTAATTTATAAAACCTACACACATGTATACGTTAAATATATACTACTTTAGAAAATATATACACATATATACGTACCATTCAATATATATGTACTATTTTAAATAAAATATATTATAAGATATATACTACAATACACACACACACACTATATATAGTTATATACTAATTTATAAAATATATACATATGTATACGTTATATATATACATCTATAGAAGATATATACACATATATACGTACCATTCAATATATATGTACTACTTTAAATAAAATATTCTACAAAATATATATATTACAATATATACACACTATATATATAGTTATATACTAATTTATAAAATATATACACATGTATACGTTAAATATATACTATTTTATA
>NC_061111.1:75067994-75071235 GCF_002878395.1 Capsicum annuum
TATATATTTAATGTATACATCTATAGAAGATATATACACATATATACGTACCATTCAATATATATGTACTACTTTAAATAAAATATTCTACAAAATATATATATTACAATATATACACACTATATATATAGTTATATACTAATTTATAAAATATATACACATGTATACGTTAAATATATACTATTTTAGAAAATATATACATATACATACTTATCATTCATTATATGTACTACTTTAAATAAAATATATGCTACTTAATATAATAAATTAATAATACTTGATAGTAAATTAGTACTCCCTCCGTTTCGAAATAAGTGAATTGTTGGGGTATTTATTGGTGTTTAAAAATAAGTGAACCATTGAATTTTTTTCCACATTTACCCTTATGATTTGACAACCAATTAACTTTTGAAAAGGTATTACAATGTCTTCTTTTTCTTTTTTTTGGGTAAAAATGAAAAGTTGTGTTAAATTTATGTCTTTAATGTTTTTTTCTTAATCTGTGTGCCAAAATTCAATAATTCATTTATTATGAAACGGAGGGAGTAATATATTAAAACTAAGAATTTAATTTAATCTAGAAATTCAATTTAAATCATTAAATGGAAAAAATTACAAAGTAAGGATTAAAGAGTGAATGAATGTTGAATTTTATTGATTGCAAAATGATCCAAAATTCATAATTTACATGAATGAAAAATCTACAAATTTTGCATCTTTTTTTCCAACTCATTCATGTTACTACTAACAGGAACTTGCATAGGATAGTCAAAGTCAACGGGGGCAAAACCATGCATTGGACTTGATTTTGCCGAGTTCTCTCGTGAAGTCATAATTTCTTCAAGTCTCTGCTCGTCGGTCGGTTCCGCTTCCATTCCTTTATTTCTTCGTTCCGCTCTAATCTAATCTCTAAGGCAAAGTAGAACATTCATTGCATTGATTCCTAATGAGTGTCGGTTGCCTCCAAGCTGCGGTCATCCCTGACAAAAAGCGTTTTTCGATGCAATGGTTGACATTGAAATGTTCAAGATATCTCTAGCTAATCTTGAAAGCACAGGATATTGGGTTTCATTATTCCTCCAACAATTCAACGCGTTGATCCTTCGTCTGCGATCCTCTATCGGCGTTCGGAGATAATACTTCAGCTCTTCCCTATAAGTTGTTGTGTAAGATCCCTTCTCAACACTGTTCCAACAAGGTAAATCATAAAAATAATCAGAAAAATCACTATGTGTCGGCATTTTAGAACATGATGGCTCCTCAGAAGGATGAGGAGCGATAGATGGAGTGATATTTGTCGATACAGCTAAATCAAATAAATCAGCATAGTGGTTATATAATTTATCTATAAAAGCATTTGCATCGGCCATAACCGTCCACAAATCAGGTTATTCTTGTTCTTCTTCATCAGAATCATTGTTAGTATTTATCTCTAAGTTAGCATAAATAATAGTATTAAAGTGGCACATAATAGTATATTTCATGCACGGATTTAGCATAGCACCAAGCAAGTAAATAAGGGGAATCGAAAAAAATATTTTTAAAATTTAGCAAACAATGACACCAACAGCTTCTTTGTAACCTTCTTTATTTTTATATTCTTTGAGCAAACCATAAATATCGGCTATATATGCCAAAATATTACAAACAGTAGGATAATGAGCTCCGAAAAATTCAACCGTAGCTATATTAATTTTTTCCAAAAACTTAACTAGATCATTAATTACAGCCCAATCAGAATCATGTAGCATGCAGTAGAAAGAATCAGCAAATGAACTAGTGTAATAGGAACTCTATATTTATGATAAGTTTTTAAAAAATCATACGTAGCATTCCATCTAGTATCATATTCTCCAGGCATCAATATCGGTGCAAGTCCATTTTGTTCACATTTAAGTTTAAAGTCTCTAATTCCTTTTCTACGATTATTTTCTTGAATAAAACTAATGGTAAGCCAAATTTTTTCAATATAAAGCTCAAGAAACTCAAGACCATCCCTTACAATTATACATGACAAACACACTTAGCATGAAAAATTTCAGGTAACGGCAGAGATAACTTAAATTTTATTTTTTTATAGCAGTTTTGTTGTTAGAAGCATTATCAAAAGCAATACATAAGATTTTATTTTCAATACCATAAAATTCTGCAATTTTAGCAATCGAATCAACAATAAAATCTCCAGTATGTTTACGATCTTCATCATACAAAAAACAAGAATACGTTTTTGCATAACAAAATTACTATCTATCCAGTGAAAAGTAATGGTTAAATAATCATTTTTATTTATAGTACGGCCAAGATCAAAAGTTAGAGACATTCTACATTGAATATTTTTTAACAATGTTGATAAATAAAAATAATATTGTGAATGAAGTCTAAAAATATCGGCCCGACAAGTACTTCTAGGAATACCATTAAACATAAGATTATAAATTGGTTGAATATAATGAATAAAGGCGTCAGAAGAAGGAAAACTAAAAGGCAAACAACACAAAACTATCATTTTTGCTATTTCTTCCCGGTCCCTTAATTTATTATACTTCTTCATTACCTGATCTGTCGCTTGGTCCATTCTAGTTTGTGTTGGCCCACCAACATCCGCACCACTTTGTGCAATTTTTAACTCTCTTTCATGATTATCACTTACATGTCTCATTAACGTACTCATACCCCCTTGCTTGCCTCCTTTTTTATGCTTATATATTTATTGACAAATATTGCATTGCACCTCAATATCTGATATATGTTCAAAATAGGGCTGTGAAAATTTTGGTTAAAACCATTAACCCGAACTGATAATTACTTTATCGGGTTAACGGGTCAGTTTTTTTCAATATCGGGTCGGGTGTTGGTTTAATAATTTCCACTAATGGGTTATCGGTTCGGGCCTCAGGTTTCATTATTTTTTTATCGGGCCACCCGATAACCCGATAAAAAAAGCACACACTGTCCAATACTGGTACTCTGGTAGCATAACCGTCCATTCACCACTGGCCCAAAACTCTAAAGTCCCAAAATCCAAATACCCAATTCCTAGACTTAGTCAGTTAGGCAGTTAGGCTTAGGGTTTCATATCATTTTATCTTCTTTTAATTTTTAATTTTCACGCGATCTGTCTGAACTCTGTCTCACTCATGCTCATCATCTTAAAGAACGCATAATCCTCTCTCAGTATTCAAAGATCAATATTCAAGCTCGATTTTGCTGAAAACTGAAGAGACCCAAGTCGATTTTTGCT